>NC_088981.1:43527396-43827396 GCF_963932015.1 Anas acuta | reverse complement strand
TTGTTCTTTTGTTCACTCCTTGAATTGCTACTTGTAAATGCCAAGTTGCTTTGCACCTGATTTGTCAAAATAAATAAATAAATAAATCTTCTCTACCACTCAAACCTAGCAAAGAAAATCATCTGAGGTTGGTTCAGTGGTTTACAGTAGGAGTACAGAGTTCTGATAGGTTGTGGGTTATTTCCCTGACCTCTGCCCTTTCCTGTTATTTTTTTATGATTGCTCTTGATTACATTTCCTCTCTCAGTCCTCTGTGTCATGGTGGTGGACCTAATTAAATGTTTGGAATGAGAAGGGTGTGCCTGCCATGAAATAAAAGAATGCTTTTGGTCCTGCACATCTGCAACATAGCATTTGTTTTACTTCGCATTAAATACGTAAAGTAAATTGTTTGACTTTGAGAGGACTCCCCTGCTGGCAAAATGATGATATGCAGAAACGACACTTAGAGTATCTTAACTCTCCTCAGATGAGATCCTTCTCACAGTAACAGGAGGGGCAGGGTTTCCAGATGTCACTGTCTCCAAAGGAAATAAGAGCTTCCTCTTTACATGGCCCACACAATGCGTTTCACTTCACTACACACTCCTATGTCAAAAGTGCAGTATCACATTGACACTGTACCCCACACCATTTGGGATGACAAAATACAGGACTATGAAGAAAATCTATGGTGGGTGAAATGCAGATCAGTGGTTCGGTTCATGTTAGATTGAATCACAACATTTGAAATTAATTAAGGAGTGACTGATTATATCTAAACCCTTGATACCCTCTCCAATAAAAAGAAAAAGAAAAAAAATAGTAATTAAATATCTTTGCTCTTTTAAGCTGATGAATGAAGAAATATCCCCCCAAATGCGAGATATGTGACTGAGATCTGCTAGATGACCTGAAGAGCGTACAAGAAAAATCACAATTTGTGTTGAGGATGATCTCTACTAAAACTGTCTGCACTAAAAAATATGTCAAATGAGGCATTTGCACATTCAAGTGCTATATTTGTAAAATTATTGTAAATACATGCAGACCTTTTTTTGTTTGTTTGTTTGTTCAAGTCACTGAATTTGGAAATATGTAGAAGGTTGATCCTTCTGTTTCCCACTTTCAGACTTCATTTGTCATTTCTCCAGTGACTGTGTCAAAGCTCTGTTGGTTTACTACAACTGAGGAATGCACCTGATGCGCATTTCAAAAAAAAAAAAAAGTACAGTTTGTTTCCTGCAAACCAGTAAACAATTTCAATTCAGGCACCATTTTATCTCCGTATTCCACTTAGAATTAATATTTATTTAACTCATCCTTCAGAGCCTCTTTCTAGATATAGCCCACAGCATGGTCTTCTGAAGTCAGATTTATTCTCTTCCCTGCCCAGATTCAAGGGTACTTTGGTCACTAAACAAAAGGTTTTCTGGCTTTAGAGAAGGCTGAAGGTTTTGAGTTGTCCAAATCTCATTTTGCTCTCCTTTTGGGTCAGACACTGAAATGAGGTTGAACCTATGATGCCAATGTGCATTTACATTGAAAATATTAAGATGTAAGGGACATGAACAGGAAACAACAATTAGTGATACATAAGCCATCATGTTCTATGTGCAGGGCCCAAAGTATGGTAGCCTTCTCTGATAATGGAAAAGAAAATTCTGTGTTTCCAGCTGTTCACTCTGTCCATGTTTTGTGCATAGAATAATAATAAAGGATATATGGAGGTGTGGAAATTATACTAAGAAAACAGGAACTCCTCAAGTATCTCCATTGTCTTTGTGCTAGTGAAGAGAGCACTACAATACTTTCATCCGTTTCCCTTCTTTGATCTGTTCTTGGTTCTGCTGCCTGTAGTTACCATAATACCCTGCATGTACTTACACAAGGATCATATCCTTTCCTACCATAATGAAGGAAATAACTATCAGTTGGGGCTGTTATTTGAGGAGGAATTAAAGAAATACGCTGAGAAATGGAACAACTTTCAGAAGCTTTCAAAGTTATATGAATATGCAGAAGAGAAGGAAGGATCAAAGTGAAGAGAAGGCTATATAGGGAGAAAAGTGCATAGAAATTGTTTTCATAAACAGGAAAAAAATATGCTGTTCTCTACCAGAAACATTATCTTGTTGCTTTCCTGAAGAAGCTGTTTTTCTGGTTGCTGCAGTACTGAGATTCAGCTACTTGTGAGCTAGGAGTTCCCTGCCCAGCCAAACAGGAGGGCTGGGACTGGAATTCCCCAATAGTGATGATGGTGACTGAAAGTGAAGGTGAGTTACAGAAATATAGTTGTAATATTTGTAGCACACACGCACACACACAAAAAAGGAGTCTCTGTGCAAACTGAATTCAGCACAAAAAGCATGTGAACTTTCCCTAAGGTGATGATCTAGACAAGAAATACAAAAACATGGGGAGAAAAGGAACGTATGAGAACCTGGAGAAAGCAAAATGTAGAGAACAGAGAAAAAAATAAGCCATTAAAAGTGGAAAAAAGCTACATTAATAAAATAAGTGCTATAAAGAAATTCCTTTTGCTACACATGACTCAAAAAACACATTTCTCTGGTGTACTGGAAAAGTAATGTAATTTTTGAATCTTTGTGATATTCTACCTGAGTCAACCTGGTATGTACTATTACCCCATATTTTGAGAAATGTCGTGCGAGGAAGTGAAAACTTCATTTGTGTAGACTTGGAAAGGAGGTCATGAAAAACATTCTTTCCACTCAGATTTTTGTTGAATGGAATAAGGCATCCTGTCTCTGACTGGCTTAGATAAGCATTCAGGTGAAATCATATTATTTCACAGATTTGACTCTCAACAGAATTCAATCCCCTCGTGGGCCATTTGCCATACTGCCTGACTGAATTATCCAAATAAGCCACAAGCACCAAACTGTGGTGAAACAGACAAAGAGGATTCAATGTAAGGCAGTGAAGTAAAAGTATCCTTTCTGTGGAATTATCAGCAAAGAACTCTTTCTCAGCATGGTTCTAGAGGACATCACTATGCTACCGAGGATATTTTCTACCAGGTGAAGAGCCTAGCCTGACATTTTTGTAATTGCATGCTAGCAGCACTTTTTATAAATTTCAGTTGAAAGGACAGGGGTCAATGTGGATCCAGTTTTCTACTACATCGAGAAGGGTGGACTAACAGAGGTCCTCAAGTTCTAGAATTGAGGCAGTCTTTTCTGTCCTAATAGGAAATACTTTTAGAACTAAAATACTCTTTCAAGAAAAAGAAATTTAAATTATATACAACTTACATTTCCCTCACAGAGGTATGTAACTTACTAATTTGGTTTTCTCTCTTCTGTAGTAAGACATCCAGTTCCTGGGGATTTGGGGAATAGAGGAAGGAGACTCATTTCTTCTTCTCCCACTATTCCTCTTCATGAGAGATTAGAAAATAGACAGCTACATCAGTGGGAAGCAGGGGAGGCAGTTGCCGTTTCCGAGAACATTGCTGTGTATATGTGAATCAATAAATGAATCTACTCAATAGAATAAATAAACACTCTGAAAAAGGATGCAGAACTCTTCCCCACAATTATGCTAGATTAAACTCTGTGGCAGTTATACAGTGGTTAAGTGCATATCTTCATAAAGGGGTTAGTCTTTCATAATATTTTCTTTGAAATGTCAGCCTTGTCTGAAAATTAGACAGAGTGGGAGGGAGAGAAGGTTTTTGTCTGTCTGTCTGTATGTACAATAAAAGGTAAAATAAATACAAATGAATTGAAACTTACTTGTGGAATTTATATTTTTAAAATAAATAAATTAAAAAAAAATAACATCCTTATGCTTGGGGGAACAACAACAACAAAAAAAAGTAATTAAATGCAGCTTTTCACAACAATGGCTACACAGATCAAATACCCACATAGATCAGAGTAACTACACATTAGTAGACTGGTCAGGGCAGTAATGCAGTGCCTGTTCCTTCCCTCATGTGTTTATAGAGAAACAGGGGGAACATGAAGGATGACATAAAGTGAGCAGTTTTCCAGTTTTGAGAGCTACATTTTGGAGAGACAAAATAAAGATTTCTTGCACAACTGTAATATGTCTTGGGGAAAAAATCCTCTTGAAACCACAGGGTGATTTTTTTTTTTTTTTTCAGAAGCCTTTTAATAAATACATATATATAAAAAGAACATTCCTAAGTCTGGAAAAAAATAAAAAAAAATAACCATTCTAAACATAAATCATCATCTACCCCCACCCCATTCCTCCAGTGCAGAGCACCTGCTTTTGCTTTGTCCAGCTCTGGCTGCATATTAAAGCTACTGAGTTTTCCTAGAGAAGGAATGTGTCTTCTCTGCAAACTGCCCTGCAGTCAGCAATGGGTTTGGAAAAGAAATCTGATTTCTGAGAATCTCCAGAGGGCAAACTGATTTCCTAAATGGCATGCTGCTAAGCAGTGGAGTGGCTTTAAAATTATTTTGTTGCATTTAGAAAGCTTTCCTTGTTTTTTGTTTTGTTTTGTATTTTAATTTTCTGTAAGTTGCATTGAAGAACCTCCTCACTTCCTCACTGAGAGTCTGCAGAAGGGATGCACCACTGGAAATGGAGCAGAAATGCCAAGGCCAGTGGAGTGAGCCGTACTGTGATAAAATTTCATTCTGCCACGTGGCTGCCTCTCTTCCTACCCAAGCCAAGCACAGTGACAGGCAACAAAAGCAAAGGTATAAAACAGAGGAGCACCTCACAGAACTCACTGAAAACTGCCCATTACACTCTCAAAGCAGTGAAATTTCAGAAGCAGCCTGTGCCTACAGCAGTCTTCTCCCAATCCTGCTTTTAAATAAACTCTGAAATGGGATCATGCTGCCATCACAGGTGGCACATTGCTGCTGCTTATAAGCCCAAATTGGTTAATTTTGTTCTCCTTGCAGATGTGTTATCTATAAAATCTCTCTGCAACTAGGCTAAAGATGCTTCTTTGTCTAACTATTCCAGAGTACCTGTGGTGCTTGAATACACCACTTGAACACCCACAAGGTCAATGGGGCTAGATAGAATCCACCCAAGGGTGCAGAAAGAGCTGTCAGAAGTGCTTGCCAAGCTACTTGCAGTAATTGACATCAGTCCTGGTGAACTGGGCAGGTCCCAGTTGACTGGAGTTTGGCGAATGTGACACACATCTACACGAAGGGGCTTACAGACCTGGCAGTCTGACCTCAGTGCCAGGGAAGGTCATGGAGTAGATCAGCTTGAGTGCCATCATACAGCATGTACAGGACAACCCCATTCCCCATACCCTACACGTGAGCCTGAGTCCCCACATCTTTTCAGTCTTCCAGAGAGGAAGATATGGCAACAAATGCAGAGCATGGGGAGTAGAATTTACTCTTTTCTTTCTTCCTGTTTATGAAGATGTGTTCACAAATTTCTCTAGTACACCTTATTTTGTATTATTTAATTACAGAAAGGAGAAACACCATCTGGCTTTCACTCTGTTGTATTGTGTGTCTTGTATACACACCTTTGTTATTCAAAGCAAGAGCACAACTCTGGAGCATAACTGTCTCCATCCTCCTTTAGCTTTGTAATGGACCTTTTTTTTCCTTCTCTTTGCTTTCTAAGACACGACTCTTTATTATGACTGTCATGCCCCACCCCAGAGTTGCATGCTAGCAACACATGGAGTACATATGCCCCAGTATGAACAATATTTCATCCTCTTGGCTATGGAGTTTGTATTTAAATGACATGATAGGCTACAGTAATTTTGAGTGATGAATTTCCATTAGTATAATTACACCAGATTACCAGATTGCCTTTTTTTTTTTTTTTCCCCACCTTCAGGAAAGCACATAAGCCAAAAAGTAACAACCTAACTAGAGTTCTTGTTTTCAGTGGGGATACGGGTGCCTGAAATTTAACATATGCCCAAGCACTTAACTTAAGCAGCTTTAACAGCAAAATCATAATTGCCATTAAAGCTCTTTATTTCATTTAGCATTGTGTATTTTTAACTGTGATTCTTTTACTTGACAACTAGTATGTGCTAGGAGAAGGGACAAATATCAATGTAATTTCTAAATAAATTTTATTTTCTGATCACCAACAAAAAACAAAACTTGACTGGAAGAAATTTATTTAAATAGGTATTTCCTTACCTCCAACCTCTCAAATTACTGCTGTACAAAGCAGGCAGCAACCTGACAGCTCAGCACATTCATATATCAACCTAGGCATATATGCCTATAGTGCTGCTTCACGATATGTTGTCCTATCAGGTGTGTACCTGCTGAGCCAGGGACAACAGGCTGACACTGTGATCAAAGGAAGATGAAAAAAATGAAGATTTGATAAAACCACAGGTATCTGTGACAGATACCTCAGAGGAGGTACAAGGTACATACCTGAGTGGGTCAGTACTGAAAGAGAAGAAAAAAGAAAAAAAGGAAAAAGGAAAAAGAGAGGAAGAGGAAGACGAAGACGAAGACGAAGAAAGGAAAAGGAAGAAAGGGAGAGAGAAAGGGAAAGGGAGAGGGAGGGGAGAAAGGGAGAGGGAGAAGGAAGAGGGAAAGGGAGAGAGAGAAAAAGAGGGGGAGGGGGAGAGGGAGATGGAGGGACAGGGGGAGGGGAAGGGAGGGGGAGCGGAGGGCAGGGGAGGTGAGGGCAGGGGCGGGGAGACTCGAGGAGAGGAGACTCAGGGGAGACTCGAGGAGAGGAGAGGGGAGGGGAGGGGAGGGGAGGGGAGGGGAGGGGAGGGGAGGGGAGGGGAGGGGAGGGGAGGGGAGGGGAGGGGAGGGGAGGGGAGGGGAGGGGAGGGGAGGGGAGGGGAAGGGAGGGGAGGGGAGGGGAGGGGAGGGGGAAGAAACTGGCCCAGAAAATGTCAATGAGAGAACTGTCATAGATTTTAGTGCAGCTAAGAATGCAAACAATGTTTATAATATGAAGGCAAAATCATTTCCAAAGTTGACAAAGCTATTCTATTGCTAGAAGTTAAAAGGCAGAAGATACATCATGGGTTCTTCATTGCCTTTAAGCAACAGCCCTAAAATTTGCTAAACCTAAAATGAAGTTTAAAGGCACCTGACTGAACTTTTTCTAGTTTATTTTCATTAATGCATATACTTTATTAGGCCCCAAAGCTGAGCCTTTTTTTATGTTCTACTGGATGTTACATTTATGTTACCTGAATTGTAGTTTTCATATTGTTCAAGCAAACAGCAATGATACCATTACACATTTATCCTGTGCTTTTATGCACAGGTTGCAAAAAGTTATGCTATATTTTGTTTTAGTTGGTGACATAATTATGTCATCCTATATATCCCAGTCACTTTCTAAACTTAATATCATAACTGAAATGGTAGATTAAGATTTCTTGTATGTTAACGTCTTTCAAGTATTATTTACCATGAGAAGAAAAATAAAGGGAAAACAAGATCTTGTTTGATCTTTTCCCCAGCTGCAATTTTTTCCACCCAGACTCCAAATGTTTTATGGTTATTGTGTAAGCCCATCACCTTGCTTTGTGGGTAATTAAGTAATTATAATAACATGCTATGTTACCATATATCAAGGCAAAAATGTCTGATTTCTATCAGGAAACTGTAAAAGGCCAGATGTTTCTAAGAGTTCAAGCAGAATCACAGAGCTATCACTAATCACTGGGTTTGTTTGTGTAGGAGAAAGTGAACCCATGAAGTCAATGTGAAACTTCCTATATAGTTCATCCAACTCCATAAATTAAACTACGGCTTATCTTTTAGGACCAAAGTGACAGGTTTTTTTGGTTGACTGGTTGGTGGTTGTTTTTTATTGTTGTTGTTGTTTTTCTTCATCTGCAAACTTACAAACTAGTTAGAAATGAGAAGTATCTGTGGCTTTCAAGTCACTCACATCAAATCTGTGTACTGCCAGATCATTGAGATGTAAACATTCGATGAAAAAATCAGACCATGGTACAAAATCAATTGTATTTCAAAGCAACTATTCAGAACACAGGATATAAATTGTATGCCAGCTTTATGCTTTTAAACCAATGGTATGCCAGCTGTTGGAGACTGATTATATTTGCTTTGGCACAAACCTTAAGTGATTTGGACCAGTAAGGGTTGACTTGATATTAAACTTAGAGAGACAAAGTTAACAGATTTTGAACCCATATGAATCAGAAAAATGAGACCATACGTTATTAGTTTGCATTTTGTGATCTCAGCATTTATTAATCTAGAGGCAGATTATCACTAGAAAGCTAGTGAGTTCTGAAGGCAAAGTAAATTGAAATGTCTGAGGTTTAGACCACTGATTCCTTACCTCCTAGAAGGCAGAACTTAGCAAGGCCTAAAACTCCTAGGAAATGATCTTTCACTCATTTTCCACTGTAGTTTAGGATTAATATTGCACCATATAGATTCCAACATTTAATTACTATTGGTGTTCCTGTTTAGTTAATTTATCTTTTAAATTACGTGTTATTATGTTGGTCAAAGAACGTCAAGGATACAGTACCTTGAATTTTAAATACCATTAGTGAAATATCACAAAAGGAATTGGTTTCTATATTGTTGTTTACAGATATGTGTGTTTACACTAGGGAAAGAATTTACTTAGATTCTCTAATATTTTGGGTTAAGTTCTGCAGAACTTATAAAACAAGATAACAAATCATGTGGTAAATATAAATATATACAGTTATCAGAAGACAAGAAGAAGGGGGAAGGGACACTCTGAAAGCAGCTGTTTTTCAAAAAGTTGCAATATATGTCTCAAATAAGAGCTCCAAAATAATTGCTAAGAAGCCATTTGTTTTTATAAATGTGTATTTAGTTACTAATGCACAGTATTTTCCTATGACTAAAACAAAACAAAACAAAACAAACAACATTAATTACTCTAGTTTATTTTATGCTGTAAATAATTCCATGTGCACCAAAAATATTAAATTTAAAAACATACAGTTGAATTCATCTGCTGTAATTAATTCAAGAATGCAAGATGATGAAGTTATTTAAGTTCTCCCTTTTTCCCAAATGTGTTTTTTGTTGATTGGTAGAAAGAAGAGACATTTTGCTTTCACTCAGATAACGTAAAAATTCAGAAAGAATAATCAAATCCTCTTTGCAAGTTATGGAGTATCATGAAAAATGTACTACATCGTTGAAAATCATATATTACTCTGATGGTCCAAAAAAAAAGATCAGCTAAGGGATTAATAGACCTTTTGTTCAACACACATCATCAAATCATCTCATAATATTTCCCATATATCATGGCCCATTAAAGTCTATTAAATTATTCCTGCTTTGATCCCAATAACTTGGTTTTGGTTAAATCATATTTTCCAATATGATAGAAACATAGAAACTAGCAGAAAACGGTAGTCACTGTTGCCCATGGAGTAAATGTCTCTTTGCTAGCCAGATGGACTGCTGTTGCTGAATTCTGACCAAATCAAAGACTCCAGTAAAACTAGATCGAATCCAAAGAATCCAGTAATCCATTAATACCCAAAGCCTCTTCTGAATGGGTCACCAATCTTCCAAGGTAGTTATTAATGGCCCAAGCAGTAGTGAGGTTCTGCCATGCACAGGGGCCAGAAGCCATGGCTTCATTACCTCTAGCCTCTTCTGTCCCTCTGGATGCAATTCACCCAGGTTTCTCTGCATGCCAACCTACACTAGCTCTCCAGATAGTATATTAAGATTAGGAAAACAGAGTTAGCAAATCAGTATCAGATTCAGAAGAGACAATAGCACAGGAACTTCCTGAGTGTTGACTATAAGTGGACAGTGGCCTTCTCCTTTCCAAATTTATTTGGTGGCCACTGTGGTGTGGTGTTGATAGGGCTTGGCCACAGAACACTGCTTGAGGAGCCCAGCCCATGGTGCTCAGCTATGTGAAACCGCCTGCCTTGCAGATTGTACTTAAATTTATCTCACTCTTTGCCTTTAAAATGCCTCATATACCTATGGCATTGTACAAGCAACAATACCATATATGTTCCTGGTGATAGGGACATTACTATTTGCTGCTTATCCAGGCGCCCACCCACAGGCCCATATCCAGGCCTGGCCTTGGCCTGGCCTTGTCCCCAAGGAGGTGCTCGATGACTAGGGCTGGGACTGCCTTGGTGCCCCTGGCCGCCTGCTCCTGGTGGGGTGGTGGGACAACAGGGCCTGTCTGCCAGGCTCTGCACTGGGAGGGCCCCATGGGGCCCCACCAGTCCCTAGTCCCCGGAGAGCCCCTGTTGCTGCCAGGGCCCTGGCTGTTTTTTTGTGCTCAGTTGAGCTTCTGCTTTGTCTCTGGGTGTTGCCTAGTCCCTTACTGGCAATTTCAGACTATTTTTCACTTGGTAACCATTAGAATTCTGCCAGTCAGTATTAAATAACACATACATGTACATGCCCCATTCTCCCAAAGGAAAAAATATCATTATTTACTCTTCTTTATATAGACATATCTTTAAGGAAAGAAACAAACAAAAATGACCGCTTGACAGTGACAGATATTATTCTGTATGTATCAGAGAGTACTTTCAAGTTGTGATTTACAAAGCAGTGACAGACAGCAGAAATCAAGAAGGGGAATGCCATGTTTCTCAGGAGATAAGTGACGAGTGGACCTGGACTGGTGTCAGAAAATGAGAAGTGTTGACTGCTTACAAAGCACACTCCGTTCACTATGACTGATTGCACAGTGTCATCGTTTGGATTAGGTGAGCAGGAATGCAAGACTGGCCTAAAAGCTTTTTAGTCATGTTGGAAAAAATGCTCATAATGATGAATATTAACCACACATCTCTGGAAACTTTTTTCAGCGTCCTCAGATTACTTGAATTGCAGACTTTTGAGCAACTTGTGGTCCTTGCATGATTCTTCTAAAACATTCCAAGCAATAGTTGTGTTTATAATCTATTGTTAGATAAAAAGGGAGCTACAGATTCAGATCAACTGTCTTGAAATCTAGCAGCGGGAGAGAAGGAACAAAAATCTGTAGATTAATTGGAAAGGCTTTTCCCAGTTCAGATGTAAATAACCAGAACTCCTATCACCCCCTGACAGCTTTAAATGCTGCTCCAGAGAAACAAAATCACTCCCTGTTTTTCAGTACCTTTCAAGAGAGAAAGCCTCATAAACAGGCCCCCCCAGTTTCAGTTACCCAGAAGGCAAGAAAAGACCCCTGGGCAACCCAAAATTTGTGCAAGCAGCCTACCACCACTGTACAGAGTTAGCATTTACAGTGAGGAAAGTGTTAGCAGGGCCAAGTGAAGGGCCACAGTGTTTTGATGCAGATCTCTGGCTGTGCAGCAGGGAGATATGCATATGGTAGATATACCTAGCACTAAATGGAATGTAGAAGTCACATGGGATGATTACTGAGGCACGTCTTCACTGTGGGGTACACCCGGCTCTTCAGAAAAAGACCTATGGTGCCTGGGAGACACCAAGTAGAACATGAGTCGGCAATGTTCCCTTGCCACTCACCAGGCTAGCAGTACTCCTGGCTGCCTTAGGTAAAGTATCGCCAGCAGGTTGAGAGAGGTGATCCTTCCCTTCTAGTTAGAATTGGTGTGGCTGCACCTGGAGTACTGTGGCCAGTTAACAGGTCCCCCAGTACAAGAGAGACATGGACATACTGGAAAGAGTCCAACAGAGGGTTACCAAGATGAACAAGGGATGGGAGCACTTCTACTATGAGGAGAGTTAGGACTATTCAACCTGGAAAAGAGCTAACTCAAGGGTAATCTTATCAAGATGTATGAATACTTGAAGGGAGGGTGCATAGAAGATGGGGCCCAGTGGTGCCCACTGCCAGGCCAAGAGGCAATGGGCCTAAACAGAAGCACAAGAAGTTCCATCTAAACATCAGGAAACACTTCTTTATTGTGCACATGACAGAGCATTGAGACAGGTTTCCAGTGAGCTTGTGGAGAGTCCTTTTTGTGAAGATCTTCAAAAGCTGTCTAGAAATGGTCCTTGGCAACATGCTCTAGATGTCCCAGCTTGAACAGAGAGATTAGACTAGATAACGTCCAGAGGTCCCTCCCAACCTCAGCCGTTATTTGATTCTGTGAAAAGGACATTGACCTCTCTCTTCATCCTAGCTATAATGAAGAGAATGACTTAAAAGTCACAAAGTTATTAAAATAATGCATTTTAGATTTTTTTATATTTCATTGATTTTTGAGAAATCTGTTAGAAAACAACAATAAGATGCTGAGTCCTGAGAGCCCTACAAGAATCATGTTGATTAAGAATTTAAGAAAGTAGAATTGTTGTCACAGATCTCATTAACTTCACCCACATAACACACAACAAGAGGGTCCTTAAAAATGCAACATTGGCTGCTACTTTATTTTAAAACTAGGCTGGAGGAAAAAGATATTTTATATAATGCCCTGTGTATTAAAATAAATAAATAAATAAATAAAATATAAAAATGAAATAATGCAGAATATGTATAGGATCTGGTTTTAACCTCCTTCTATAAAGGCTTAAGTCCTACAATGAGCAGCATCCTAACCACTGATCTAGGACAGTAGGTGTGCAAGAGGTGGAGTACAGTGTGCTGTTGAGGGAAGGAAGATGGAATCCTCCATTTCCCATCATCATTCCACCATTTCCTACAGAACCTGATCTCCCATGCAGAAAATAATTTGAATCTTCATGCCAAAACCAAAGCATATAAAAGGGACATGATTTTGCAGTCAGGTGAATTGGAAACTGATCATTGGAAAAGGACCTGTGATCTGGTTCTTATTGCAATCATTGTTTATTAGTCATTTGAGAAGCCAATTATTGGACGACATGAACATATATATGGCTCTCAGAGCAGGGGAACAAGGCAATTCAGGATCTAAAAGAAGGCTGTGGTTTCCACTTTGGGGCAGATCTTTTACGTTTTGTCACTTAACTTTTGAATGAGTGTCCCTCTTTAAGTGTAAAAATCTGCCTCTTAAGTAAGAGCTGCCACAGTGTTCCAGGCAAAGGAGTATTGAAGTATCAGTAAATATGTGCAACAAATGCCCAGGATTTCAACTCGTCTACCAGCATAGTTGTATTGGCACAGTAGAAGCTGAGATGAACAGACTGAGAAGAACACTGACATGTTCTTGGATGCTATGGAGTAGTGAAATGGTGACAGATCTAGGAGGAATAAAAGTGAGACTGATTCATCAATTTTCATTGCCTAAACTATGAAAATTCCACAGAATGAACAACCAGCATTAACAAAGCAATTGCAAGTGATAAATGGAACAATAAGGCTGACGTCAATGCTCTTACCACAGTTTATATATTCAACTTAATAAGCAATGTTGTGGAACTGTTCTTTTATAGTAGGAAAAACAAAACAAAACAAAACAAAAAAAACACACTCCCTCCCCCCTACACACACACAAAGTAGAAAACAGAGAGAAACAAGAAAGGGATTATGCCTTTCCTCACACATCAATGTGACAGGTATAATATGTCATATATCACCTAACAAACAGTTGTGGTTTAGAGTTTATCAGGAAAAAAAAGAGGTAACTATTTCCTTACAGCAAATCTCTCACAGAGAATATGTATGAACAAGAACGTGTAAAACTGAATTCTTAGCCTGCTTGTTACTTCTCTGATGTTCTTGTGCAAGCTCTTTCTAATGACGTTTGTGGCTTGCTGAGTAATTTCCCA
This sequence comes from Anas acuta, assembly GCF_963932015.1. Taxonomy (NCBI): domain Eukaryota; kingdom Metazoa; phylum Chordata; class Aves; order Anseriformes; family Anatidae; genus Anas; species Anas acuta. The sequence continues at coordinate 43,813,768 of NC_088981.1, read as the reverse complement.
ACATTGCTTTTTATTGTTGTTACTAAACTATCCACAAAAGAAAAATTAAAAGCATTGCAATTTCTATGTGATTGTAACAAATCTTTAACCGATAGTGTCAACCACACAAACCTTTCACTTGAGACAAACGTTATAAGCTCTGTTAATGTAGATTGAGGGAGTGGGATTTACTGGCTGATTTAACTGTCTTAAAGTGAAAGATTGGACTCTGCCAATATGCAGGAAAGAACCAGTGGCACCTCCTAAAGACAACTGGCTTCACTTACAGGTAAACTTAGGACAGGTTGAATCATCTTCTAGGATATATGTCTATTGCACTGGCAGTATGAGAATCCTATACAAATAGTCTGGGCCAGATAAATAAACCCATCCAGAATTTCTGTCAACAATATCAATTATATATTATATAACATCAGGTTAGAGTTGTAGTAGTATGTACATAAAAACTGCATCCATATAACACTCCAAGATATCTAGCATACAAAAGCCTTTTCTTTATCAAAACTCAAGTTTTCAAAAACTTTTCAAGGTTGTTAAAGCACTTCCACTCACACTTTTTTTGCTATCTCCAATGTGAAGCAAAGTCAAAGCACACAAGTCAGGAGAGGTTTTGGTAGATTTCAAAATAATATCAGTCATAAGCTGCCTGAAGTTTTCCATGATGATCATTTTTTTTTGTTGTTGATGTTGTTGTTTTTGTTTTGTTTTGTGTTGTGTGTTTTTTTTTTCACTTTTAAACTTCCTTTCTCTTACCTTCATCTGCCCTATCTGAGTACAGTCATCTCATATGATCTGCACTTTGTGCTGTCTCTCCTTTTCTGCCTTGCAGTTGAAACATAGTTATTGTCCCTCATCTGCTTTTCCTTTCTTCAAGGTTAAATTATAGTTAAACTCAGTGGATTAGCTTCTTACTCAACATCTCTGATCTCTATATGTGTTCCAAATTATATTTGCTTTTTTTTACTGACAAATATATGTTTTATCACTCTGGGAAAGATTACTTAAAGTTTTTATAGGTCTATAAGTGTAGCGAACCAATTTTCCAGTAGTAACCCATAGAATTGCTATAAATGGTGGTATGAAAGTACTTTTAAGATATTTTTTCCCCCAGAAACTAGGAAACAGAAATGAAGAGGAGGCAGAGAGGAATAAAGGGATGTAAAGTAGCAATTTGAAATACAGTTTTTCTCTCAAGAACAGCACAGGGACTAAAAAGGGGCAAAGAAGGGCTCATCAATGTTGTTCATATATTTTGTCAGAGCAATTTAGACTTCGGTGCAAGTTTGCATGTCTTTAAAAATGTAAATACTCTCCCTGACATCCATAGAGTTAATTTTCTTCATAGTGGCTGGTATGGTGCCATGTTTTGGATTTAGGAGGAAAATAATGTTGATAACACACTGACATTTTAGTTGTTGCTGAGCAGTGTGTACACAGAGTCAAGGACTTTTTATCTTATACTGTCCTGCTGTGAGGTTGGGTGTGCGCAAGGAGCTGGAAGGAAACACAGCCAGGCCAACTGACCCAAACTGACCAAAGTGATATATCCCATATCATACAGCATCATGCTCAGGAATAAAAATGAAGGAAGTTCGCTAGGGACTGGCAGAGCATCGGGTGGCTGATGGTGAGCAATTGCATTGTGTATTTGTTTTGTGTATTCTTTTTCATTTCCCCTCCCTTTTCTTTCCTATTAAACTGTCTTCACCTCAACCCATGTGTTTTACTTTCTTTTTGCAAATTCTCTCCCCCATCCCACTGTGTGGTGAGTGAGTGAACAGCTGTGTGGTTCTTAGCTGCCTGCCAGGTTAAAGCATAACAAACAAGTATTGCGGAGTGGATGCTTTCATTCTATATTTCCACTGATGCCCAGCACAAGTTGCTCCAATCTCTTCAAGGGTTGTCATCTGATGAGATAAATGAATGATCATTCACAAATATTTTTTGGTTAGAAGGGGAGGAGTTTTCCTCTGCAGTAACTGACTAATAGATTTAACTTGTGGTGATTATTATTTTGGAAAACAACAAGGAAATATGAAGGGTTTTGGTAGTTGATACATACTTGGAAAGCTAGAGGTACAAGGCAACTAGTATCACAAGGGAAGTGAAAAAACATTTCAAATGGTACCAGTCACAGATAAACAAATTTGTTTCTTGTAATTTTTCAATCTACTAATCCATGACAGATGTCAGCTACGCTGTTAATTTCACTGTCAGCCAAAATAAATATTTTTGGGGAAGGGATTCACAGAACAAAGGAACAGAGAATTGCTTGGAATTAGGAAACTAGGGGGAAAAAAAATAAAAATGTGAATCTCAGGCCTTTGTTATGTGTTCAAGGATAAGATTTAAAAATAAAATAATAAAATAAAATAAAATAAAATAAAATAAAATAAAATAAAATAAAATAAAATAAAATAAAATAAAATAAAATAAATAAAATAAAACAAAATAAATAAAATAAAATAAAATAAAATAAAATAAAATAAAATAATAAAATAAAATAAAATAATAAAGAGGGCAGAAAAGCTGCCCTCTTTGCTTGGTCTGATCACCAAGGTAGCTCTCCCATTATAGGGAAAATGCTACACTGGCCAAGCAGCATAAAACCTGACAACCTGATTCCCCAGAGCTAATGCACATCCAATGCACAATGGCAGAAACAAATCCAGAGAGACACATGGGAGACTGCAGAGTAGCCATGGACATTTTGAATGTAAAATATGTTTGGAAGAGGAGTCAATGGCTAGGATAGTCACCAGGTATGGAGAGGCCCAGTTTCAGTTCACTCACCAGGCATTCAGATTATCATCTCAGATTATCAGCTGCAAAGGAGAGCAATGTGACTAGCTGGACACTCAGTCCTTTTGATGTCTGGAGGGACGCACCTCAAAGTTCCTGTTGAAACCGCTGAGCACGAGAGTTGTGAAACCAAAAAGAGAACAATCAAAAGTCATACTGCAAAGCCTAGAATGGTCAGAAGAAACTGCAATGGAAATATGCATTGGTGATTTTTGAAAGGAAGACCAGGGAGCTCAGAGAAAATTGTACCTTTAGCTTGGTTGTTGTAAAGACAAATTGCTACTTGCATCTCCAAGGTTTTTTTTAAATTAATTTATTTTCATTTTATTATTATTTTTTTCCCTACTGCACTTAGTCCAGATAATCTTTTTCCAATGTGGAAGAATACATACAGGTAAAATTAATATTATGAAACTAACAAAACATGATTGCAAGTGAAAACTGGGAGAAAGCTGACAGAATGAGGATCTATACTGAATGTGTGTAATGCAGCAGAACAAAAAAAAAAATATCTTGGTTGACATTTAGTAAATAATGAATGAATTTTGCATTACTGGTCTGTCCTCAAGGAATTTTTCCTGAATATATTTTGGCCTAAAGGTATCAGCTGATGTATCATCTATTTTCTTTGGCTCTCTAATGATGCTGTTGATTACATCATAATGAAACTTGGACGGTATTGTACTTATGAAGTTAAATGTTACAGCACTTGGGTGCATTGGCTTAGAATTTGATCTGCCTACTCACAAAACTACTCTTTGGGGGAATGGTTATGAGGCATGACTGAAGTGCCAGCAGTAAATAAAACTAATCATGACTTATATGGCTCTTTTCTTGATAAAGAAAAGGAAAAGAAAATCTTATGGTTAAAATGAGGTCTTATTTATATCTCTATAGATCTATTATCCAGGTTTGATTATTAGTTCCTTGTTTTTTTCCTGCTTCTATCCTATAGCATTTGTCTAGGATTGCATATGCAAATGTGGATCATATACATAATAGCATCAAAATCCTTATTCAAATCTTTAAAACTGATATTGTAGGGTAAGTTCTCAGCATTCAGTCTTCTCAGGCTCCATTCATAACCAAAGCTCTAAAGCTTTTTATTTCATTTTACTTTATACTTTCCATGCTTATTTCTGTCTATTTTTGAAATGTTAAGGAGTCTCCAGTTAACTAAGAACAGAGCAGAAAGACAGATGCTAAGAAAAAATAAAAGTAGGAGAGTTTAAGAGAACAGAATCACAATAATCACCATGTTGGCTGAGAACCATTCAGGTTTTCTGCAGGTATTATCACAAAGGAGAATCCTGAGACTTAAAGGAAAGTAATGATTTTGGTTTTAGGGAGATCCTCCCAAGGAAAAGCACTATCATGCATTTAAAAAAGGAAGAATTAACATGCTATTTGAAATAAAACTAACAGGTGATGAAACCAGGCCTCGCTAGAAATGAAATGAAACCAGGTGTCATTAGAAGCAGGAATAGGACTTTCCTCCAATGAAGGAAAAATTACAAAGATTGGTTAAGAAGAGCCTGAAAAAGGAAGATACCTAAGCTATACCTGATGCAACACAGAAACAGAAGGCAATAAAAGTATGCAAAAAGGAAGAGTGGGCTAAGAAAAATTGAGTTTGCAACAGATGCCCTGGAGCAGTATTAATAAGAAAATATTCTGTTGTTCCATTTGGCAGAGAAAGAGGCTAAACTACAACACTGACCCCCTGGTCTTGTAACATTTTTATTCTGTCATTCTGTCCATTTTTTTCTATTATAAAAGCTAGAAAGAGTTTAGTAGATTAAAGTCTGATGTTGGAGAGACATCAAGAAAATTATATGTTTAATATGAAGTATTCCAGTTAAACTGTTCTATTTCTGTCATTTGAAAATTCACAGGTATGCATTTAATGGAAATTACAGAATACATTGTCCAGGAAATACTTTTCTACTAAAAAAATAAATGGCAAGAGGATACTTTATGGCAATATTAATGAAAATAAAATGCTACATTTTGTTTTATAGTCTCATCATTCCAAAATCATTAATATCCTGTTCTGTTGCTAAATACAATTATTATCTGAAGAGAAGTAATTTGAACAAAACGTTCTGATTAGATCCCTACTAATTATGTCCAGAAATCCCACACTGTTCCAAAAAGGTGTCTTCTGTAATGCTGCTGAAAATGTGTATTCTTCAGTGTTCTTATCATTTTGCTTCACAGAATCACCTCCTCTGGACATAGTCTGCAGAATTATTTTGGGCCTATCTCACATTTCTGGACATGTGTTTCTAAACCTAGTAAGCACATTGACAAAGTTTGGATCATAGGTGCAAGTGCTATACTTATAACATAAACTAAAAAGCTACAGAACAAGCATTAAGAATATATGAGAACATGTGTTAAGCCTAACCATAAATGCAAATATCCATACTCCTCCAAAGTCTTTTGAGATCATTTGAGATGAGCATTTTCCCTCACTTTCTCAATAGTTTCAAGCGAATAGTTGTTTTTTTGTCTTTTCTATGTCTTCATTAAGAGATTAATATAACACATAACAGATTTACTTTTTTATTATCCTTTGTAATGGAGTGCTCAGGATAAAAATGAATTGTTCTCACTGAAAGCTGCATCAAAGTGCCAGATATCTACAACCCTGGGGTTACAGATTGGTCCTAACTGTTACATGTGAGGAAGAATTGTTGACCTCCTGAATTAGCCAAAGCCTAAGAAAATTATGCCAGGACATAAAGTGCTTTACAATGCTCAGCATTACTGTTTCCTATAAAAGACATATCTTACTGGGGAAACCCTCTAATCCATTTATTGAATATTTATTGAATATTTAAGGGCACTCATGTATCTTTTATTTCCAGCCTAACTGGACCTTTGAAAACTGAGGATAAAAACTTATGGAACTACTTTTAAATTAAATATGTATTATATACTTCAGATTTTTACTGATACTCTTAAATATAAAAGGCTAAAATGAATTTAGATTTTGAATTAGCTAAGAGAAAATTAATCCAAAGATTAACAAATATTTTAACTGGTGCAAGTCATTATAAAAATGTCATTTTGTTCAGAAGGGCTAAATTAAAGACTCCATACTCTTGGTCTATAATTATAAAAGAATAAGAGCTTTGTTTCAAACTAAGAGTAGTTCAGCTTACAGTCTTGTCTGCTGCAATCACCATCAGCAAGCAAGCAAGAGTATGAGCAAAGTAAGCATGTATGACAGGTCTACCTAATACTTTTCAGTGAGGGTCAAATCATGGACTTCTTTAGCCAAACATAACATGCAAATTTAGTAACTCTTAGATGATATATCTTTCAAATATGTGTCCTGTCTCTTTTCCAAAGGTCTGTTACCTACTTCATGAGGAACTATTTCTACCCATAAATATTTATGTAGCTCCTACAAACTTTGTTTAAGATCCTTCCTCATTATAGTGGAAGAGCATCCTTTGTAAGCTGCTCTTGACTTTTAGAACTTTACAGTATCTCCTCAAGCTCTCTTTTACATGTTGAAGGACTAAATTTACATTGTTAGTTCCACCTTTCATTTTAGAATAATTTAGTTTGCAAGAGACCTCCAGATATCATGGGAGTCCAACCTCCTGCTCAAAGCAAGGCAACCTTCAAACTTAGATTCATTTAGGTCATTTGAGTATCTTCAGTAGTGAAATTTCCACTGCTTTTCATATCATATGCCTGAGAAAGAAATTCAAGTCTGTCAGGGTCCATCTTTCCTTATCTAAGATACAGGTTCTGACCTGGTATCTAACAGGTAGGATTGATCTAAGCAGTAGCGTCCACCTTTTTCTTTCCCCCATGTTTAGTGTGACCCCACTGCTGAGGATGTACACGCACTTTGAAAGGATGCTGTGAAAAAAATTATGCAATTTTGTGATATGTCTAGCATTAGGTAAGGAAAAATATGGCATAGGAAAATTATAGAAGCCAGGGTCTTCTAGCATCTGTCTGGTTTGCTATTCTGCATTCTCTGAGAATGAGCTGAGTATTTTCCATTTTTGAAATGTTAAGTCTACAAGTTAATTGAGTAAGTAACTTTCAACTACTATAAAACAAAGTTGGTAATTCCACCTTCATGTTCCAAGTCCCAGTAGAGATCAGGTTGTTAAGTACCCATGTAAGCTGAAAGTGTCATTCAGCTACTAAAAGTTTCAACCAGCTAGATTCCACTCACTTCACAAAAACTTGCAGTTAATAACAAAATGTTATGCAGATTTATGACGTGATAATTTATCTAGATTTCAGCCCCATCTTTCATAACCTGTGCACAAAGGAAAATTGCCCATTCAAATACCTTTAGTGTAATTTTACAGACAAAACTGAATCACATATTTTACAACCACAGCTCTCCATAGCTGCAAAATTTGTCCTGCAATCTTCTTTCCTTCATTATTGAGTTGAATAAAATGCTGTATATTATATTATTTGATGTCGATTCAATTATATGTTTACTATCACCCAGTGGGGAAATAATAGTAGTTTTGAATGTGAACTTGATCTTGCTTTGTTAAGTGTAGATCATTCCAGCACTTTTTTTTTTTTTTTTTTTTTTTTTTTTTTTTTTAACCTGGGACAGCTTTAGAAGCTTCATCAACCAAACACAGGGTATCTTGCAACACCCACTCTGGGCATTTATGAAAGGATTCACTTAATAAGCACTATTAATCTTCTGCTATAATATCATTTGATATTTACCGGACTGACTGCTTCAACAAACCAGTCTTTTAGCAGAGTAGAGACAAACTGAGGGTCTGGATTTCCAAGTTATCCATATGAAAAAAGGAGGATTTGAAAAAAACTTACTGAAACCAGCAACCTGGAGGCTCTGGGATGGAACACTGGAATCATGCTTATTTAGCAGCTTTAATTATTGACAACTCCCTGTGTAGCACTGCTGGCCTTGCTTAGAAATTGGTTATTTCGTGCTGTTCTTTGCAAAGCCTTTGGGATGACAGTTTTCAGCTGGTGCCTTCATTACATGCCTATAGACTCCATGATTATTCTTTTTTTGATTTTTTTTTTTTTGTGACTAGCCATTTAACATCTTGTGTGCTATGGTTTAACCCCAGTAGACAGCTAAGCACCACACAGCTGCTCTCTCACTCTCTCCCAGTTGAAATGTGGAGGGGGGAAGTAGGAGAAAAAGCAGAATTAAAAGGGTAAAATTGAGAATACCTGTGGGTCCAGATAAAGACTGTAATAGTAAAGCTAAATCTGTGTGCAAGGAAGAACAGGGAATTCATTCTCTATTTCCCATCAGCAGATGGATGTTCAGCTGCTTCCAGCAGAGCAGGGCTCCAACTGCGTATAATAGCTACTTGTGAAGATAAACGTTACCACTCATCCTCCCCTTCTTCCTTCTTTCCCCCAGCTGTTATTGCTAAGCATGATATCATATGGTGTAGAGTACCCCTTTGGTCAGTTCGGGGTCTCCCTCTTGCTCCTTATGCAGCCCCCAGCCTCCTCCCTGGCAGGGCAGAGTGGGAAACAGAAAAAGACCTTGATGTTGTGTAGGCACAGTTCAGCAATTCGTAAAACATCATTGTGTTATCAATACTGTTTTCATCACATCCAACATATAGCACATATAAGCTACTTTGAAGAAAATTAACTCTATCCCTTCCTGGTTGGTTGGAGTAATGTCATTAATGGAAAAACCAGGAAAATGTCAGATGAAGGCTATAGTGACTAGCCTGAGGCACATCCATTTGAGACAATGGTAGTCTAGTAGCTCTCTTGGGAAGCAACACTTAGATTTGTACAGGGAAAATAAAATAAAGACCTGCCTTCTTCCAGGCAATAAAGTGAAAGAGGAAACAGAAGACCCAAGATTAGGTGCAAGGCAAGAATCAATAATACAATTAAGCAGCTGAAATGAAGAGGGGGGAAAAACAAACACAAAACAAAACAATAACATCAACAACAACAAAGCAACTTGTATCTAACACATAGAAATGAACATAAGTTTTCATAATGTTAAGATCTGGTATGCTCAATTTGCTTTTGTCAATAAATGACACAGGGAGGTTGTTTTCTGTACAGCCACTGTCTATATAGTGGGGACTGAGTTTCATCTTACAGAAAAGACAGCATTGCTTTGAACAAATAAGGAACACCTAATCCTTAGTGGTCTAGACAACAGTATCTTTATACATATGCTGTGTTTTATTTGCAGCATTCCCTGGTAGTCTTCCAAGAAATGTAATTTCATGAAGATTCATCTCAGAAGACTGGCTATTCCCTCCTCCCCATGCATTCCATATGCTGTTTTCTGCTGGCTGCCTGGGACATGTTAGCACTTAAACAAGATGTTCTAGTGTTTTGTTCTAGTGTTACCAGAACAAAACAAAAATATAAACCTCTGTGTGGCCTCCACTAGCATTTTTTTGACAGTTAACAGGATAAAACTGCTAACAAGTACAGCCGGTTGACCTGTCTCCCAGAATGTGCTTTCACTCTGGTGGAATGGTGGAAGTGCTGCATAGGTTCATTAATATAGCTTGCAATTCAGAAACTTTTCAAAAGAAAGTAGGTAAAATCTGTCCTGATTCGAACACAGTCAGAAAAAGAATGCCAAGTCTAAACGCAAGGAGCAGGGGTTTTTCTACAACAGAGGGTCATTTTGGAAATTTTAGCACAACAGTCTTTCCTGATGCAACCTGAGATGTCTTTAATATATTGTAGTGCCTTGCAAAGTGAAGTAGACTAATAGATGTTCTTGTGGTTCTCTTATAAAAAACCCATATCTCTTCCCTTTGCCTGATGTGAACCAGATTCCACACAAGAAAGGATTCTTTTTCATTTTTGTTTCTTTTCCTCCTTCTCCTTAATTCTTTTTATTCTATTCTATTTATTTATTTATTTATTTATTTTATGGGAGGCTTTTAATGAAACTTAGCTAAGTGGTATATGGGAAGAAAAAAAAAAAAAGGATAACCTAAAAGGATAACCTATGTTTTTTCCACTAGACTGACTTTAAAAGTGCTCATGAATTTATAACAGAGCTGTGCTCAATAAATGTCACCAGTAAAATCTCTCCTTTGGGTCTTGGACATATATTGCCTTTGACAGTGTAATTAATCATTTTTCCTTTACAACAATGACACTCTGAAGTAGGATCTGTTGATTCATTTCCATAAATGGTGAAGAAAACCAAGAAATACAGCTTTTTTACTGAAAGCTGTAACAGAGGAGCCCTACCTGGATTCCAGGTGAAGTTAAGAAACAGCCTTCATATTGCATTTCAGTGGGTTTGAATTTTTGTGAGGTAAGTATATTATGCTAGCGATTTTTCTAACCTCAATAAATTTATCTCCAAATACAATGTGATTTCTGTGACATTAATAGATTACCTAGAAACAGAGTATGCTAGAGATGCTTGGAAGTCAGGGTAGAATAGAAAGCCACACAGTGTACTGTATTCCTTCATGAAGTGTTTTTACTTGAGAAGACATTTCTTTATTATTAAAATGCATTTAATGTGTGGGCCTTGAACAGATGTACACTTTTCAAAACTTAATAAATCATATTGACTGTGGTTTTCTAAAAATGCTGTTCCACCCAGTCTCCTGTTCAGAGAAGGCTGCAACAATGACAGACCTTTTCCTTTAAGGTTCTCTGATTCATAGTCTGTCAAAACAGTGGGTAAAGAAATTCCACAGCTGAGGATCTTTCTTTTCTCAGGTCCCTCTGAGTTTTCTTGCTAAGTCTCAAGTGTAGTAACACAGGAAGAAAGACATGCACTTTCAGCAAAGAGTAGGTTTTATCAGCCAACATCAATTACTTGAATTGGGCACAGAAATGAATTAAAGGTTACACAGCTAGTAAGCCAATTGACTACAAGTTAACTGGAAGTTTGTTGAAAGAAATTTTCCTTTAGAAAAGCTGAATGTCAAATGTTTTCCTTATCAAATGAAAAGGCGATCTCTTTGCTTTTGTGAATATGCTATTTGTGCATGTAAAACAGCAGGTGTTTATAGGAACTATGGCAGGGGCATATGATATAACAGATCCTCTAGGAATATTCACATGCATATCCAAGACCAAGTAATTTTAGTGTAATTGATTTTGATGCAGTATGAATAAAGGGCTAGTAAATATATGGCTACAACACAGCACACTACGTAAGAAACAAATGTGTCACCACAGCTTCAAGCAACTCAGAGAGCAAGCCAAAGATTGCAAGGACTGAATGACTGGGTAAGGGTTTACCTGAGGGCCAAAGAAGGCTATACAGTGTCTTCAGAACCAATGGTTTATGTTTATGATGCATGTGACTGTATTATTTGGTGGGCAGAATACTGCTGCTGCTTGTCTTGAACCTCACTCCAACTACATCTTTGGCATGACCCCTTTTTGGGTCTTTGTTCCAGCCTTTCTAGGTGTATTACCAGAAAACAGTATTGCTGCTGGGGATGAATCTGGCATTCTGCAGGTCTTCTGCTTCACAGTCATTCATAAATCCTAACTGGAGAGCAAGGCAAAAATCAGTGCTAAAAGTCAAAAAAAAAGGCATTTGGCAAAGTAGTGTATTATGTGGCAAATGATTTTCATTAACTTTATTTTAGCCATGAAGTGTTTTTGCTAGTACCGCTGCTAACAATAGCAACAACAAAGCCTTAGCCTTCTTTTAAACCACTCTTTGCCCATAGAGCTTCCTTCTTCGTGGAACAGACTCTCCCTCAGCTTTAGTGAACCATCCTGACATGCAGAGCAATAATGTAATTTTTGATTGATATCGTGGTAACTCACACTGAAATATGGCACATAACAACAAAATGTAACCTATCCCAAACCAAGACACCTCTACCCAAACCAAGACACCCCTAAACAGTCTTTCAGACCTTGTAAATAATTACTAAAAATAACTAAATAAATAATTACTAAATAAAACAACAACCAAAAACCACAGTAAATTTTCAGAGTAAAACACAACTAAAAACTCATTTCCAGTTTCATTCCTTGCAGAAAATATTACTGTGAGAATACAAGGCCAGAAGATCTGTGCACAACACATGGTCCTGAGCTGTCCTAACATAAGTACAAAAAGCACACTGGGTCACTCTCCCTGCAGTAACCCCGGAAGCCAGCATCCTTTGAACAGTCATCTACTCAGCTTTATTACGAAGGCTGGAAGTTCCCAGGTCTTACTACCTAAAAATGTTTAAAACAAGAACCTAGCAAAGCATATAATTAATGAGACATTAGTGTAGGAGTAGATAAGAACTGATAGCAGAGGGAAGCAGAGTCCCTTGGAAGTGTCAGGAAGAAAGAATAATTCTGCTTGAATACTTAGTTCAGTAGAGGACCTGGTTGAAGAACTTAAAGTTCTCAGTAAGTCAGAGCAGGATCAGGGGCTCTGTACTATTCCAGTTTGGCTGCCTCCCCACTGTCTTTAATTTCTTCTCAGGAAGGCAGTTTCCCTCAAAACATTTTTCTCTTCAGCTGTAATCTAGGCTGCTGATTTATTTTTTCCAGAGGTGGCATATCTTCTTAGTCACTCACATGAACTGCTATTTCAACAGACATTTTTGGTGACAAAATGCACCCTGTACTGCCTTTCTGTAGGAAAATGTCAAAAAGCATGGAAAACTTAAATAAAATCATGCAGCTTATAAAAATACAGTCCAAAGACTAAGGCTGATGGAAAGGTTGGGGGGGGGAAGGGAGGAGGAGGAGCAGGGTGAGCAGAATTTTGGGTCAGCTCAGCTGCAAAAGCAGAAAGCATCAAGAGGAGATTTATCATGTTCCACAAAATCATAGGATCATAGAATGGTTAGTTGGAAGGGTCCCTTAAAGATCATCCAGTCCAATGGATACTCCTCAAATGGATATTTCTCAAAGCATGGCAAGAGGAGAACTAAGGTAGCAGCAGTCTTGTGGCCCAGCACTGCAGGGAGAAATGCAAGGAAGTTTGGCAGGAAACTGAAGCACTTTCCACTTGCTGCCTTAGAGAAGCAAGCCCTGGCTACTTCCAGAAAACCTCCAGCTTCTGAGGGACTCTCCTTCTGGTGGTTTCATGAAATGCTTCAACAGCTTTGAATGCTGGACTACATTGCAAATCAAATTTATTTTTAGCTAGCACTTGTTTTCTTTGCCTTACATTCCTTTTATAAAGAAAGTTGTATGGAAGTACAGTTGTTGGCATCCTTCAGAGTGTTAAAGTTGCTAAGAAAAGCAGGTTGTATGTTTCTAATATTACAACTGCCTTACATTAAAAGGATGTTTATCAGGGAGTACCTGCCATTTTTTAGACATTAGGCATTTATAACATCTAGAAGAAGTTCATTTACTGTGACTAAAAAGAGTCTGAGACTAGACAAGAGTCCAGGATGCAAAACTTCCAGGATTCAAGGTTTTATTTTTATTTTTGTTTTAAGAATGAATCTTGAAGAAATCTCAACTGCACCTCAAAATATCTGCATGCAAAAGTAATTGTGTCCTTACCTGATCTAGACATATTAATGGCCAGACAGAATTGTGCACTTTCGTGTTTATAAACATGTTCTGCAAACATGTACAACTGCTAATGTACATTGTAGGAAGTAAGGGACAATTTCAGCATCTGTCTACTGGCAAAATGAGCTTCTCTTATTTGTACATGCTGGGCTAGCCACAAAACCTGTATACAGTTCTTATTTCCTTCTCTCATTCACAGTACACATAATTATGTATAGTGTCAACACATGCAGATTTGTCAAGTACATATTATGCATCCACATGTAATTTCTCAGAAGACAAATATTCCAGAAAATTCTAGTGTATAAATTCAAAGCAGAAGAAAAGCTGAATAGAATCATAATAATCAAGTGTCACTGTTAAATCGGAAATTGAATCCAGAAAACCTTTTAAAAATTAGGACAATTCAGTGACACTTAAATGGCATATGTCTAATCTGTTAGTTATATTGTGATGGCACAATACTTAATGTATGGTTGTGGATATTTTCTTTCTATTTTCCTGTAGATATCTCCATTATGGAAATATTAAATTATAAAAATATTTGCTGTCATGAGAATACCTCTCTCCCACTGTTTCTTTGGCAAACTAGAAGTTGCAGAAAGAAAATAGTTTTCTGGCAGTATTTGTGCAAGTCTTCATTTTTAGAAGAATGATTTGGAATGTTTTTCATGTAAAAATTTGTAAGAGGCCACATTTAAAGGCAAATTGATGATAAGCTGAATTATATTCTCAATTGCACTGATGTAGATCTTTTGTTGTAATGAAGTTACTCCCTCTTTACTCCAGTATTGTGGATGGCTGAGGATAGGCATTTAGATTAATTAGGAAGAGGGGCAGCCAGCCAACTCTGCACTGGTCCATCACCTTTGTTTGGGCTATGGCACGCGCAAAGCTGGACAGCTTCAGTTATAAGGTTTCATCCATCTGTCATGACAATGGATTAGAACCTGGCTGTACTGCCTGGCATCAACAGAAAAAGAGAAATCATCCAAAAGCAAAGAGCAGTTAGTCCCAGTTTTCAGTTTCTAGCACAAGGCTCTTTGCATGTGCAATTGTCTCATAAGCAGCCCTCAAAAAAGAATTATGAAAAAAGAATTATCGAATCATAGAACCATTCAGTCTGGAAAAGACCTCTAAGATCATCCAGTCCATCCTTTAACATAGTACTGACAAGTCCACCACTAAACCATGCTACTAAGTTCTACTTCCACACATTTCTTGAAGACCTCCAGGGATGGTGACTCAACCACTTACCTGGGCAGCCTGTTCCAATGCCATACAAACTTTCCAGTAAATGTCTCCTAATATCCAACCTAAATCTGTAGAGTTATAGTAAAAAACACCTAATAAATTAATAAATATATATTTTTTTTTTTTGATGAACGTCAGGTTCTTTAAAGCCTTTTTCTACTATCTAGAGAACATAGCTTAGTATTTTAAAATTATTTCATCACAATATTTATAAATTATACCTGGGCATTTATTTAAAATAAAATAACAAAAACAACTTACTACAGGGCAACAGAAATCTGAGTAAGTAACAAAGAGCAGCAGATTTTATTCATATGTTTAAAAAAAAAATAATAATAATAATTCAAATGCCTCCAGAAGATGCCTAGAAGGTATATTGACACAAATGCAACTTTTATTTGGTTATAGTCAGGAAACTAGCGAAATCTAGCAGGTAAGTAATTAAATGATAAATGATATTTCCACTGCACAGTGTTCTGATTCAACGAGGATTTTACTTGTATTGTAAAATACAAGTAAACTTCTCCATCTAAAAATTCATATGCCTCATTCTCCTTTCCTTTCACCCCAGTCACTGTATAGGCCAATCTCATCTTTCTTGGAGAATTCAACAGACTGCAGGAGTGCTAACACTGTGCCAGTATTTTCAGAGGGGCAAGAAAAAAGGTCAGCTAGTGTGACAGCATTCTTAGGAGAAGAAAAAAAAAAGTTTCATAAAACACATCTGAAAGGAACTCAAGTAATATATTGCCCTGCCTCAAGAGAAGACGAACATTAGCAACGAGACAACTTAAACAACTAGTACCATCTTTCATGCACAAAGTTGAATACAGCTAAAGTGTGTGCTTTATGTGTTTATATGTGTTTCTACTGTCATCTTCTCAAGTCTATGGTTTAAAACCAAGAAGAAAAAAAAATAATCTTATAATAGAATCCATTCTAAAACACCACCCACAGGTACAGAAAGCTGGTATCCTGCACCTGGGAAGGAACAACCTGAAGTATCAGTACAGGCTGGGGGACGACCTGCTGGAGAGTACCTCTGAGGAGAAGGACCTGGGAGTCCTGGTGGACGACAGGTTGACCATGAGCCAGCACTGTGCCCTTGTGGCCAAGAGGGCTAATGGGATCCTGGCATGCATTAAACAGAGCGTGGCCAGCAGATCAAGGGAGGTGATCCTCCCCCTCTACTCTGCCCTGGTCAGGCCTCACCTGGAGAACTGTGTCCAGTTGTGGGCTCCCCGGTACAAGAAAGACAGGGATCTCCTGGAAAGAGTCCAGCAGAGGGCCACAAAGATGATGCGGGGCCTGGAGCATCTTCCTTATGAGGAAAGGCTGAGAGACCTGGGTCTGTTCAGCCTGGAGAAGAGAAGACTGAGAGGGGATCTCCTCAGTGTATATAAATATCTGAGGGGTGGGGGACAGAAGGATGTAGCCAACTCTTCTCAGTAGTTTGTGGGGATAGGACAAGGGGCAATGGCTGCAAGTTAGAGTACAGGAAGTTCTGCACTGACATGCCAAAGAACTTCTTCACAGTGAGGGTGACGGAGCACTGGAACAGGCTGCTTAGGGAGGTTGTGGAGTCTCCTTCTCTGGAGATATTCAAGGCCTGTCTGTATGCCTACCTGGGCAGCCTGCTCTGAGGAACCTGCTTTGGCAGGGGGGTTGGACTTGATGATCTTTCGAGGTCCCTTCCAACCCCTGCAGTTCTGTGATTCTGTGATTCTGTGATCCCGAGGCTGCAGAAGATTTGGTGGTCGTTTAGTCCATGAAGAAGTAAAGAATGAGACTTGAATCAATAATGCAGTCAGTCCTGAGAAGAGGCAGTTCAGAGAAAAATCACCCAAAAAAAAAAATAAATTATGGGCTAGAAAAGGTGATATGTTATGAGAGACTGGAGATGTTTAATAAATTAGTCTTGCAAAAAGAAACTTGACAGGTGCTTTTTTTATGGAAGGTATACATTCTTTATGAGGAGAAAATTCAAAGGACAAAAATATAACATAGGAGAGAAAGAAATGACAAAGAAACAATGTCTGATGACTGAGGTCAGCCAAATGCAATTGAGAAAGAAGTCATAGTTGTTCTGGTTTTAACAACTGGAATAAAGCACCAAAGAATTCTCGAGCCTTCATGTTTCCAGCTTCAAACTTTCCATCGTTCTAAAAGCTACTTTCACCAAACAGAAGTTATTAGACTCAGCACAAGAAAGTGATACAATGAAATTTGATATACCATGATCTTATACTTAAGACCTAATTTCTCAGCTTGCAGTAAATTCTGTGGCTCTCAAACATAACATAAGGAATGGAGAGCATTTAGATTGAATACCTCCAAAGGAAACCAGATGCCATAGACAATATTGCTAGTAATCCTTTCTGGTGCTAAAACAACTTCTATTGCACACCCTGCTTTCCTGGGATGTGCTATCCTTAAGACAGGAATTTTATAAAATAGAACTTTGATCTATGTTGTATCTGACATTATTCCAATTATCTTGCCAAATTCCAAATGTGAATAAACACAGTCTTCACCTTTACCCTTAAAGCTTCTACTAGAAAAGATTTCCTTACTTTTTCTCCTATGCAGTGTTCTAAGAGGAAATGCAAAACACATGCAAAACAGTAGAAAATACAGTACAAATTATAATTTTTATTTATAGCAAAGATCTATTCTTTGCAGGAAAGAGATCATTCTGGTCTTAATATACTTTGCAATGCATATATACCTTCTAATTAGCCAAATGTTCAATTAAACACAGTGGAAATATTCCCATGGGATCAGACTTAAATATAGGCCAGGTAGCCAAAGTGCAGTACATGCTTGTACCCACAGACAGATATTTAGATTTTTGTTTTCTATTCAACAGTTAACATTACCTAGAGATTTTCTTTACTCATATTGATAAAAAGTTGTCTACACAATTTAAGGGCAATCATCCATTCCTGTTTATGCATACCATTTTAACCCTAAGTGGTCTTTGTATGGATTACAGAAATACAGATTACACCTGATTAAACAAATTCATACAATATGGATTGTCAATGGGTAAGGACAAAGTCACAATCAACTCACTAGTTATCTCAGCTGAGAAGGGTTATGACAGTGGGGATCAGAAACCCAGTGACTGTAGTAAGCCTAGGGTAAGGATCAACTCTTAGATTCCTTGGAAATAGACTTCCTTTCCACATCACACCAGTGAAATGATGAAATGCTCCCCTATGGAGGAAAAAAATAAAAATAAAAATAAAAAATGACAGTGTTTTGGTTTATCCAGTTTCCACCTACATCCTCCCACATGGCACCATCCAAAATAAGTCTGATTGTTACTGCTCTGTATAGAAAACAACTGAGAGAAAAAGGAGACCAAATATGCACAATTTATCACAACTCTCAGGTATTATGCAGTAGTATCTTAATAACATTCTTCTTTATGGTTAATAACCCCCTTTACCTGCATTAAATTCCTGCATCCTATCCTACCACCATCATCATTGTGAACACATAAAAAAGGTGTATGGAAATACGAAAAGTTATATGCTGGAGGTAAAGGCATGTGAGAGCAGACAGGGATATATGCCTTTGGAGAAAGCAGTGAAATTGTTCTAACTTTTTGTTGCTTTAAAATTTTAAACACTGCAATGCTAATTGCTTGCTAACAACTAACTCCCTACTCACAGCTGTTAAGACATGGGAGACATTTTTCTCCACATTGAAACCACTGAGAGCCATTCTGGGCATGAAGCTGCAGAACCAGAAACAATTCTGTTCACAGATGTAGTTACAGCCAGGTGCCACAGACCTGCCCCCAGTAAGATGCTAACCGAGATTGAATTTTTGGGATTCTTTTTTGTTAGTAAGTAAGCAATCTCCTACCCTGATCCTCATCCCAGAGAGGAAATAATTGGCATACCCTTGCCAATGGTGACCAATGTTCAAAACATGAGTAAGGGAGAGAAAAGATTTTGAAGCTGTCATCAGTCATGGTGCTTGATCCAGTTGCCGCTGTTCAAAGAACTGTAAAAGGTGTAATGTAAGTCTCTCCAGAATTTTCCCAGGTTATACAATACATTAAAAGGCAATTCCACAGATAATAGAGATCTCAACCAGGGAATGAAAAGCTGTAGTACACAGATTCCCTTCCCTGTCCGTTTAGCTGCATATAAGAAACCTTTCTTCTGTTGAAACACAGGATTCAAGTAATGTTAAAAACCACTGACAGCATTGTTTTACAGAGCTGCTCACACTTAAAAAGAAAAAAGGGAGGAGGTGATTCAGCAAACATTTTGGACAAGCCGAGAGTATTCTCTTCTCCAGATCTCAGGGCTCATTGAATTGATGAGCTATTCTTTTCTAGCTCCAACCACTGCTAGTGAAACTCTTAGCCTAAGGGATGGAAAAAGGTTTTCACTGTTTTTACAGTAGCTATTTAGAGATGTACCTGAAGTGATGAAACTGCCAATTTTAGCCAGAAGTGCCCTAAATCTGGCAAGAATAGTGTAAATTTCTCTTCATGTAGCACAGCCTTAGTGCCTGTCTCCTAACCTGTACAATACCCCTCTGAACCAGCTCCTGAAGCGTTCCTGAGGAGACAGCCAACCATGATGAATTATGTGCGTTTGCAAAGGACCAGATCGATGTGACCACCAAAGGAATGTTTCCTTTCCTGAAAGAACTATCTTTCACAAGAGATTTTCTGTTCCTTTTCAAGTTGTTTTTCAAACATTATTATTATCATTAGTATTTAATGAATGTTCTGCATGTTCAAATATGTGCTATATTTATTACTTCTGGCTGGGGTTATCTTGAATTCTTTGAATTTCCTGTTACGTTTCATCTATTCATTATAAAAAAGACAGATGCAGACTTCTGTCTAGTATGCACAGGAAAATCCTAAAGTTATTTCCCCAGAGCACAGGACTCTTCATTCATCAGAGAAAACCCACATAGAAAAGTGTAACTTTTCATTCCATCTCTCTTTCAAAAAAATGACAAATTAAGCCACTAGAAACCATATTATCCTTACATTAAGATATGAACTGTTACAATTACTGTGGAGAAACCAAGTTATGAGACCAAGCTGTTCTGTTTATCCATCCACAAAAATATCCAAAGAGGGGTGTAAATGCTTAAAAATATTTCAATTCAATATTTAAACAAAAGTTTTCAGGGTTTCCTTAAACAAATAAAAAAATAAATAAATCTGTGTACATTAAAGATTAGCACATGGTATACTCTACCCTTATCTGACTGACATGTCATCCATTATCAGTCAATCCATGTCATCCATTATCAGTCAATCTTTCCAATCTCAGTTTACACTAGATATAGCTAAAAAGCCATGGTGGGACTGCAAATCTTGTCCTAGCTACATAGATCTTTCTTTCATCTTGATGATCTTTTCCTACATTGAAAATTAAGCAACTGTATATTTTTCCTTTAATTATATATATATACATTTATATATTATATATTTTAAATGTATAAATATAATTATAATATTACAATATAATATAATATATAATATAATAATTATAATAGATGTTAATATTATAATATTGATATAATTATAATTATAATTATAATTATTGTAATATATTATATATATTATATATATTATATATATTATATATATTTTTTATATATATATATATATATATATATAAAATGCACAAAAGTGGGTTGTGCAGTTAAGGTGCATGTGAGGTGGAGGTTGATACATCATCAGTACCAAAGATCAGGCTCACACATATCATGGCAATGATGGCATCCTCCAAACAGTTAGTAAGACATTTCAGCTGGTGTTAGAGTCATGCAGAGGAAGAGATCCTGTCTCCTTGTAAAAGAGAATGTGAACAAAGTAAAGAAACAGAAATCCACTGACCTCTAATGTCTACAAAAAAAAAAAAAAAAAAATCATCATCATCATCACCATCATCATGAGAATCAGTCTCTGGAGCTACGTATGAAAAGTAATTAATTCCTGACATTTTTCCACAAAGGAACTGTAGATCTCAAAGAGGAAGGGAAATGCACAAGTTTGAAGAGGAGAGTATTAATAGAGCATCTTGTCCAAAATTGCACACCACTGGAGAAGCAAATTGCAAACATAAATATTTAACTTGAAAATAAAAGAATAAAATAAATTCTGAGGTGAATACTAGGAGCTTGGAGTTTCATTCACTTAAAATTATTCCTAATGATTTTTAATTCTCTGTGACTGCAGTGCAGTCTGCCAGGTTAAGCATATGCCTGGTAGCATTATGATATCACGGGCTCCCTGAGAGTTCTAGGTGCCATGTAGACAAGTGACAGTAACATATCCATTCACTTTCCTATGTGGCAGCTTTTTCCCCTACTCGACCAGATAAATGACTAGTACCAAGTCATGAATAGAAAGTGATTGAGTATGAATGCTTCACAGAAAGCTGATTGGGAAAGGATGCTTTCCTTCTAACAATATTCATACCTCTGGGTAATTTGGAACAACGCTTTTTCTTTCTTTTTTTCTTTTTTTTTTTTTTTTGGCATACCACATTAGACATTTTGTTTTTTATTATATTTTTCGCTGAAACTAGAAACAGCTGCTGTCTGATGTCGGCTGGTATATGTGGTAGTAGTGTGGGTGGAGGAAGAGATTTCTTTTTCCTTACAAGAAAGACGCAACTATGGAAAGTATGAGGTTACGGAAAACTGTTAGCAGGTGATATAAAACATTTCTCGGGTTTACGTAGGTTAGAGAACATCCATACAAATTGCTTCTGAATGATTCCAGTTGTAGCATCTTTAAAGAACAAAGGTTTGATAACTGCAACAGCGATTAGAAGAGCAAAAAAATCTATTTTCTTTGAAATTATAATCCCCAGGGGAGGATACTTAGCAAACGTTTTTTGAGCTACAACCAACATTTGCCCCACTGAGATATTCCAAAGTGATTTTGTGGAATAGGAGAATAAAAGTAACAAGGGCCTAGCTGTCCATTACTCCCTTGTAATTATACCTCCGGCTTTTTCATTTCTCAGGAGTATTTTTGGAAGTGCCACTTAGTTATTTTGAAATATTCTTGACCACTGTGCCACAACATAAGCTTTCCCTGCTTCCTACACAGCCCTACACAATATTCCTTCAGAAGCTCCCTGAAAATCACAAATGAAAGGAAGCTTACCAATCTGATTGGAAAATGGGTACATGCCTTCCAAATACCTCCTCATCAGTTCCTACATCCATATACTCGAGTCCTTTGCCCCACAGATTCAGGCTGAAACTTTGCAGCACATGCCAAGTTGCACAGTTGCAGTCCAGTTGGCTGTAAGGACACATGCCACAGTGCTCTGTAAAGCCATGGTGCAGAGCAGTAAGCAGGGAGACATTGCTTACTCTTTCTCCCCATACAAAGAATTTCCTTTTTTTTCTTTTTTTTGAGTATGTAATCTGCATAACTGTTTTCTGCAGGTTGGTACAAAGTCTACATAAGTTCAAAGTGTACTAAATAAATTAATGAAAGAAAAACTATCAAGGGTCACTGAATACAAATACTCCAGCTGAGGAACTTTCTAAGACACAAAATATTGGGGGATAGAAGAACATTTAGGGGAACTATAGCTACATTTATTTTTCATTTTCTTCACTGCACATCTGTTTCTGATTGATATTAGAGACAAGGCACAGGATACTGATAACCATTTGCTTGGACCCAGTACATCCATCCTTATAGGTCTTATGTCATTTAACACAGACATAGAACCAAAAATGGTCTTCGTAGACAAACATAAGTCTGGGCCAGTGGGACAGATGTCCCTAAAAAATCTAAGACCTTAAATTTGGAAATTTTTCTTAAGCAGGAGGGATGTTTGGGATGCAAGAGTTGGTGGTTCTTTCCTCCCTTCTTTGCCTTCGGAAAGATAAGGTGCCTGCGTTATTCCCTGCTTACCACTTCTCCTGTCCCTTGGCAGAGAGACCTCTATTCTGTTACAAGGCAGCCTTGCAGCACAGACTAGACTGCAGCCTTTTTGGTGGCATTTCGTGCTAGTTAGAGCCAAATAGTACAAGCCCGGAGTCATGGGAAATGTGGAAAACTTTTGTGGAAGTGTCAGCTTGGCTTTTCTTGCTGTTGCTTATCTTCTGTTGGGTGTGCCTGAGTGTGCAGGCAACGTAGGTCTAACTCCCAGTCTTAGGTCACCTGGTGTCAGAGCACCTCTAGCAGACCAGAACAGGCTCCCTTTGGTAGGACTCATGGATGATTACAAAGTGCCACAGACATGGCAGAGCTGCTCCCTGGGTTGACTGTGAGGACCTGTATGTGTAGGTCTATAATACAAATGACTATTGCGCTGTCTAGAACAACAGCAAAAGTTTGACTCCTGCTGGGACAGGAGTTGTGCATCACGGGGTGTATGACCTGTGTGACCTGACTGATTCCCTTAAGGAATGTTCTGCTTTGGTCCCTCTCCACAAGCTCCCAGTGAACCCTTGAAATGGGCTGGTGTTGTGCTCCCACATACAGCTGAATTCAGACAGGCTCACCCCAGGCCTGTAACCTCTGTTTGAAAGAGGGACCCCTGATTCATTGCTGGGGGATAACATAAGGAGACCAGGGACAAGCTGCTCTGTGAGAGCCTCCAGCAAGGTGAGCACGACCACCTGAGCTATGAAATGCAAGTTGAAACCCAGATTGGCCTTGGGGGAGCAGTATGAGAGACTGCAGAAACCCAGGTACCAGGCAGCCTTCCCTCCTGCCTATTTTCAGAGTTATGGAAAACACAAGGTGGGCCATTCACTTTGTGTTGAGCTACACAGTGTGGTTGTGAGGTCTGCTGGGAAGTAAGTAAATGTCATCTCCATCAGATCTTTTGAAAACCTGGGTGATTGTACAGACTCAGTTCAACAGACATATATCTCACAAATATTTGTATATTTATTCTAGTTAGTTTTCCCTTAAGGAAATGCATTCCTCCTTTAATCTGTACCCTATAATTTCTCACGTAAAGCTCTCCTAAAGTGAGCAGACAGCTGTATGCCAGTGACTAAAGACTAAGTTGAAACTAATTTCAGGTTTTGGCCCACGGTGATTTTAAGAAGTCGCACCTGGCCTGGGACTCTGGGTGCCAAGATTTTAACCTGGAGCAGATTTTTACAGCCAAGTTTGAAAGCCCTGAAAATGAGAAGAGAGAGGGAATGTTATAATGGAAAGGCTGGCATAACTTCAACTACTGTATAGCAGCCATAGTAGTCAATGAGTCCGGGAGTTAGAAGCAAATCTGCCAACTTTCACTCTGTTCAAATAAGGTAAGTCTCACTCAGATGTTTGACTGCTTGAAAAATAAAATAAAATAAAGTTGCCTTCACCTCTTCAGAAAGCTACTGGTTATAAAAAATGAACAGTCAAAATAATACATTTACACTTTCAATCAAAGTATGCTTTGTTTTCTTTGTGCCACATGTTTTTATTATTATTATTATTATTTTCTTTTCTGCTTGATAAAATGGGATGTGAGAAACTACCTTTAAAATGAATTTGACTATTCCTGGCTGGAAATTCGGGCTCTACCTATCCAGAAAAAGGCAGTATAGTCTGGGCCATTCCCCAACAATAGAGTGGCGGCAGGCTAAATATAACCTCACTTACAGTCCCAGAACTGGCATCTAACACCAGGGGCTTACAATAACAGTGGAGCTGCTGCTGCTCCAGCAACAGCCTAAGCAAGGGGAGGAAAGCTCTGTTTGTTTTTCAGCCGGGACCTCATTCTTCACTCAGCTGTTTGCTATTAGGGCTGGAGCAGTAGCAGTGAGAAATTCATTGCTGCTAGGTCTCCGAATCCTGACACAGTAACAGTGCAGACCCAACTAGCCAAATCCACAAAGGATCAAGGGAAGGGGAAAAAGAGAGCAACAAACTTTTGACTGCTTGCCGCCTTGCTTTGCTTATATAGCACCTTTCATCCCCAAGGAACCTATTTACTGAGGGTCTGACTCTGCCCCATTCCTATGGAGGTGCGTATTGGTGAGCTCTGGAAGCTGTGCAAGGAATTTCCTCTTGCCCAGCTCCCTCCACCCTGCCGGTGCAACCTGTGTGACTGGGAGGTGCTCCCACCAGCGCGGTGTCCCTCCAGCTGTCACCTGCACCCCGCCGCCTGCCAAGTCCCCTCCCCTGCCTGACTGGGAGGAGAGATGAGAGACAAAGTGGAGCGAAATGCTGGGAAAGCAGGAGTGTCCCCCCATGGAGCAGCAGCCCTCTTACTCCCTAAAAGGGCAAAAAAATCAAGTGCTAACTCTGTTAAAATCATCCTGATGCTCTGACTACCATTGGATCCAATTCTGCTGGCACTAACACAGGTGTATCTTGAGGTGCATTATACTGTAATTTTTTGCTTACTGACACGTAAGATGGGTCCTTACCGACTTAAACCAGTGGAGTCACTAACATGCCTTAGTGTCAAAGGTGAGGACTCAGCCCCACAGAAGCTTAGTGAAGAGCACAGACTGCATATAGGTGTTGCAGGCTGGGTGAAAAAGCAGAGACTTCTTTCCAATTCAACTGCTCCAGAGCTTTTTCTACTTGGGAAAATTAAAATGCTGTCTGGGACTCTGCTTTTGTGTGGTAGGTACGTGCTACCAAAATGAATTGTTGCATTTCAGCATGGGCTTTCCTGCTGCTGCAGAGAGCAGAGCTCTCAGCTCCTCTGGAGGAGGAGCCTTGGCTTGGGGTCCCTGGGTACAAAGGGTGATTTCTGCTAGTCCTGCTCTAAAGCACTGCAGCTGAATGACGGCTGCTGGATGCAGACAGCATGGGTGAGAGTTTGTACTTGGAAGCTGCTCGCGACAGCGGAGCTGATTTGCTTTCATTCTTCTGCAGCCTGTTTATGTTTGAAAATAAAAATGGTATGTAAGAACACAGGCTTTTTTTTTTCTGCCAGTATAGCTGCTTCCCCTTCTGGGGACTCCATGCTGTCTGGCTTGTGAGCTAAGCGATAAGACTCCCAAGACTGGGAATTTTGTTTTGCATTTCACTGCCTCCTCGTCCTGTTGACATAATGATCTCATATGCAAAAACAAATCGCCCCCTGACCACGGCATGACAAATTGAATGCAGTACTTGACACACGGGCTCTGAGACTGTCTGCCCAATTTCTCTTGCTGCCCTAGAGTAAAAGGGTCTGTTTTGTGCTATCTGCAGCCTATGAGCTACAGTACATTTGGGGCTCTTGCTGTCACCTATGAGCATATCCCTCCCAGCCATGCTTTCTGATTACTGGAAACAAGACAAATATGCCCCCACAGGCTGACAAACTAGACATGAAGGAATACTTCAGTACATTTGAAAAAAATCAACCAGCAAATGATTGCCATTATATAGAGGCATTCTGTATTATTCACTAAGAAGCAAATCTGTCACTAGATCTGTATAAGGATACAGACATGTAACCAAGGCTGTCTGTAAAGAGCACACATGCAATGTGAGAAGTATGAACAGCAGTGTCATGATATTCAATGCTCATGGGATAGACTCTCATGTACTCTGTCCCACCACCTTAAATCAGGTCTTGTGCTTACCCTGAAACCTAAACTCACTGATAAGTCACACTGTGCATACCATGTGTGGGCTTATATCTTACCCCATATTGGGAGCTGGCTTCATTGCTGAGGAAAATCAAGTGAGGGCCAGCTTCAGCTTGAGCCTTTCCTTCACAGACAGGAGGTTCAGTGATATGAAAGATGCAGCAAGAAAAGAAAGCAGTTGTGGAAACGTAACCCTACGGGAAATGCTCCCCTTTTTTTTTTTTGTACCTCATGGCACAGCATGTTTACTTCACCTGTTTTGTAAGCATCACCTAAACTTGCAGCTGTTCAGAGCTGGATGCTCTTAGTAGCCTACACAGTACACACAGGATAACTAGTACATCTTACTTGACTGTGTGTTGACCAGTGGAAACCATAAGCTTTTGATCCGTTTTTTGATGATTTCTGCAGACCCTTCTCAATAGATACATGAAAAGTAATTAAGAAATGCATGTCTGTTAACAGGCTTACACTACAATGCATTGGCAGGCAGAGTCTCTGGAGACCCAGGGTCTCTGGAGTACCAGGAGAGTTGAGAAGCACATCTGCTAAAGAACCAGACACCACTGGTACATAGGGCTCCACTTCCAACCAATAGACATGCAAGTCTTGAGCTGTGCCAGCTTCCTGCAGCTATTTAATTGAGCAGACTAGTGTCAGCCTGGATTGTGAAACCCTTATTTTCTATAAAGAAAGAAGAATCTTGACCAGTAAGAAAGGAAAACAGATGAGAGTCCATAGTCTGTGTCACACACTACTTATATATATATATATATATATCAATACTACAGAAATATAGTGAATAAGAGCCAAAATTAATCAGTTATTCCATCACTCTCAGAAGCAGTTACATTTGAGTCTCTGTTAACAAGACCAATGTGCATCTGCCAGGTATGTGGAGTTCAGATCATCTGTCACTTTTTAATGCCAACATTTGTTCTGAATACTTCGTGATGTTTTTGTATAAAAACATGACACCTCCCAACAATGAATGATGGCCAACTGACCCAGAGATTTCTTTGTGCAAAATTACTTTTTTTTTTTTTTTTGTCCTTGACACCTGAATTGCTCAGTACTGAATAAGCTTTTCAGTAGGCTTTTATTCCAATAGTTAAAATATCCATTTCACCCCTGAGAAATAACTTGGGATTACTCTGCTAAGGCACATCTGGCATAAACCTCATTAATCTTGAAGCAGTATGGTATATGCCCAGCACAATTTTGGCACGGTGAAAGAAAGAAATAAGAACATTCCTTCAGAATCTCTGAACACCTGGTCTTCCACACAAGTTAGTATAGAAAGTATAGTCCACCATAGGACTACATGTACAGATAAATTTTAGCAACTATCTTGATTTGTTTAGCAAGGAAAATAAAATTATATAAAAATAAATAAAATAAAATAAATAAAATAAAATAAAATAAAATAAAATAAAATAAAATAAAATAAAATAAAATAAAATAAAATAAAATAAAAAATAAAATGCCTACTTCTGTCTGATGTTTCTTTGCTGGACCTCATTTATTTCAGCAAGATACATATAAGTTCTCTGTCTTCCATTAAGACTTTGCCTGAGTTATAAATGAGTGACCTAATGAAATCATATGCAAACACTATAGAAGGATTACTTTCAAGTATACAGACTTCAAAGAATCCCCAAGGACATGTTCATTGAATTTTCTTTCAGCAGCTTCTGTAACTAATACAAACATACAACCACATGTGAACACTCCTCACTTGCACACTCTGTTATGAAAATCAAATCTTGTAGTCAATCATCCTTCCATTATCACATTTGGTGTGGTAAAGTAGCTTCCACCTTGTTAGAATATGAAAACCAGACAAAGCAAATGTTTTTGTAAACATTGGAATCATTACCGTCTTCACTTGAGAGAGTGAAATTGTGTTTTTTAGAAACACCACCTGAATCTTTGAAGTCCTTCAAAAACATTAACTAATTCTTGATGAAGTTATGTATGGTGTTGCTGCACATGCTTATATGTTCTTAATGTACAGTTGCTGTTCAGTATTTGAGAAGATACTGCAGTGTTGCTAGTTTTGCAATGGAATTTATTCATCCAGTGATCTTAAGTATATATGTGAAGCAGCAATATTTTCAATACGACAGAGCCATGCTTTGGGAATCAGGCAGCAGTGCTCTAGCTCAGGTGCCTGAAGTAGGGGATTTATCTGTGTGCTCATTACTTTTCTGCAGGAATAGTAATACACAGTACAAATAATACATGTACTAGCTGTAACAGTTAAAATAAGAGCAGTGCTAGACTGGTTTCTCCCTCAAAGTGAAGTCAAGATGTAATTCCTCCAAAACATGCTGTTATTTTGTAGGGGTGACCTAAAAATAAATAATATTGGAAAATTTATGGGTCCTGGGGAAATAAATTGTAAAGCTCATAAATTAGCTTATAGTTTGGTTTATATTAATGAGTTTCACAACAACAAAAAGCAACATCTCCAGAGCAGCCTTATCCACATCACTCAGAGAATCTCTTGCAATTGTTCTGTATCTCAGGCACCTTCTCTCTGGCCAGGGTAGGCTGGGTCACCAGTGTCTTGGCTCCCACAAGAAACCATCTGATGCAGACATGACATGTAGCCATGTGTTATCATCAGAAAATTTACACAGCTTTGGGTGCCAACCTGATTAGTCTGAGCTTGGTGGGCACCAGGAAGCACAGGGCAACTTCATTGCTCCCTAGGGAAAACAGCCACATGCTGTTCTTGCTTCTAACAAGAAAGCAACTTTACCAACTCTTAGCCTTTTATTCTGAGTCAGGGAACTATTCTTGCACTTCATGAATGTTAGTGTTTTATTTCAGACAGGGATGGTATGAATTTTCCCTTCCCACAAAGCTTCTCAACCCTATAGCTGCAGAGAAAAGCTCAAGAATTTATGTAGTTAATATTTAAATTCCAAAAGACGAAAGGCTAATAAAGCAAACCCAAATGGGTTTATTTGAAGCTCGAGGTTTTTTGGACATATTTTTTGAGAAACTTAACCCAGGGAAAGAGAGGACATCTGCATGTTTGGGACTGGAGGTCAGAAAGCATGGATCTACAGCAGAGCAGCACATGCCTGGTACTTCTCCCTTCTGCCCTCGGGCTCCCACGGCAGCACACCGACCACACACAGCCCAGACAGTACTTGTCAGTGGCCAACACACAACAGCCCAACAGCAAGACTTTTCTCTGCATTCAGCTGGGAAACCAGAGGCAGAGGAGGAAGAAGGAGCCTTCCCCTGAAGACAGAGCCACTGTGCCTACATAGATGCGAACATGGCTTGGGAAACCAGTACACACTCCCCAAGCCAGGTATGCTTCCCAGTAACATGCACACAGTACATGGGAAAAGGCTTTGCAGCATTATTAAACCTAAAGACCATATGAAGAGTCTAGCTCCTGGTGTTTTAATTGAATTGAAGAGAATTGAAGGGAAACAATCTTATTGACTGCATGGTAAACCAGCTGTCTTTTCTGAAAAAAAAAAGAAAAAAAGAAAAAAAAAAAGCTGCTGTAAGCTTTACTGCAGCAAGAGACAAAGTTGATTTACTGTCTTCCTTCCTCCAGGGCACTGTCTGCTAGACAGGACATCTGAGAGGGTCCCTGAGCAGAGCTGCTATGTGAGGAATCTGGAGCAGCAGAAAAACACAGGACATGGAAAGTGCTTTATTCCCTGGCAAATTTCACCTGGTTTCTCTTGCTAATGAAACCATCCCCTGAAATCATCCAGGCTCACGGGGTTCATTGATACAGGTCATCTCACATTGTTAAGCCATGAAATGAACTCCCTCAGATCACCCTTAAATAGGGGTTGCTTTATTACAGTGCTGTGTTTGTTTATAATTGAGAATGGCAGAGGGTTCACAGTGACAAAGCCAAAATGTGGCCCTGCCAATGGAAGCAGGAGGTACTCTTGTACTGCAGTGCTGTGTAGCTGCTCTACAGCTCCCCAGCAGACCCACAGGATGGGATCAGATGACCAAGGAGGTGGCTGATGCTGATGCCTTGGTCTGTAAATAAAACAAGGATAAAGATGAAGAAAAAATAATAATAATACTATTTGAGCTCTCTCCACAGTCTCTGTTGTTCCCCCATTTGGAGGTGCATTGTTTTGATTGTTTTCTCGCCTGTTCAGGACCCCCACAGATTCTGTAGACCCCAGTTGTTTTTTTGGAGGGGAAAGTACTTTGTGATTCCTTTAAACCCCAGAGGATAGTTCTTTCCTATTTGATGGCTCCATTGCTGTCTGCCCATATGTATTCTCTCGAGCTTTCACTCTTCCAGTGTAATTTTATCCATAGCTTCATGATGAAAATCTGGGGAAATCCTTGGACCCCTCCAACAACAGGAGAAGAGAATCAGGAATTACAGGGTGTCTAATAAAGGCTTGTAAAAATCCATGTAAAATTTAATGCAGCCAGAATACAAGGACTATTATCAGGACACTCAGCCCTTTTCTTTCTTGGTCTGAAACACCTGATGCTTCAGTTCGTCCCGATTCACAATTGTCATGATGCTGGAAAACCCCTTTCAAAAGTTCTCTTTCAAATTTCAAGCAGGGGAGAAGCAAGCCCAGGCCCTGCTCCTAGACACAGCTCCGTCTGTACCTAGAAAATATTTAGGCTTCTCAGGCTTCACGCAGACCCTTTTGTGGATTAAACATGACGCTGCTCCATCACACACAAAACATCCCTCAAGCTTTCTCCCCGTCAAAGGACCCGCAAACCGCTGCCAAGCTGTTCTGCAGTGCCATCTAGTGAGTCAGACACATTTTAACAGTTTCCCCGCCGATCATGGACACATCAATCACTCTGACAACGCTTTTCAGTTTTTCACTAAGGCTCTTCTTTTCCTCTCATATGACAACACCACCACCCGAAGTCGTTTTTGTTCATAGTCCAGCCAGACGAGCCCTTTCCTCCTAATGTGAGGCCAAAGTCTTGATTCCAGGATTTCCAGTCTACCAAGAGTAGCCCTGATGAAAGTGGATTGCACCTTTACAGTCTGTAACAGGTTAAATGCAGGTAGATGGTATCTCCTGCCCTTCAACAAAACCTGGAAATGCAGAGGTAGGATATGAGTGAATGCAGCCTTCCATGTTGGAGGTTTTGTGCAGGTGGGTAGGAGATGGCCACTGGGTAGATGAATAAAATAACAGCTAATTGACTGAGGTAGGAATGTGGGAGGAGGACAAGGGATCAGTTGGGGAAGGGAAATCTGAGGTTGAAAAGAGAATGGAGCAAAGGGACCAGCGGTGTAGCAGCAGATGACCTGGAGACACAGAGAAGCAAATTTAGAGGAGGAGGTTGCAAGTGTTTGCTCAAGGAGGCAGGATGAAGGTCCCAATTAAATTAGCAGAAGGACCTAATGAAGGCAAATAAGACTGGAAATTGCAGGGATAGGGGATAGGGATAGAGAGAACTCAAGAGGTTGTAGTAAGAGACTTCTCTGCATAGGACCGTGCCTGCCACTTTGTAGGCAAAACAGAACAAATGAGGCAGGAGATGAGCTCATGACTAAGGCAGCTGCATAATGCCACAGAGCTGGACTCTCTCTTCCCTTCCCCAGTGTGCCCAGGGGACACATGTCTAGTCTCTTAAGCCTTTTCTCAGGTGGTGCTCAGTGTGTGCTTCTTGCTTTGGGGGTGCTGGGCTGGAGATCTAAGAATGTGGTTTGCAGAAAGGCGGAGACATGAAGCCATAAATAACACTGTTAAGAATTCCCACACTGAATCACCACTCAGGGCTATACCATAAAACCAGCCTGGCTGGAGGGCATGTATACTCTAAGAAAGCTTGAACAATGGCAGTTTCTGGCTTTCTCATGTGTTGCCAACCAATTTCCACATGCTCAAGTACAACTCTACTTTTTCAGAAGGTAGATGTCCCTGTGGTCTGATCTGCCGTGATTTTTCATGAAGTTTTATGGGGCTAGGAGTCAAAGTACTAATAAATGGAACTGCATGTAAACTGATCTTTTAATAAAACTGCAGTTATTGGGGGGAAGGGAATCTTTGTAAGATTTCAGAATAGTCTATCCTGCATTTTCCATTTTGCTTGGACAGAAATGTGAAGTGGTGGCTGCACTGAGGAAGAAGAAAGCAGCCTGTTACAGCCCTTAACTCCCTTAACTGTATCTCCAAGCACCTGAAAGAATACCACAATCACTCGCTGTTTTTAGTTTAGCAAGGGTAAGAACTTGGTGGACTTCTAAGTAGCAAAAGGGGAAAAAATATGAAAGGGAGAAAAGCCACAGTAAATGCATGGGGTATTTTCCATCTTGCATGGCTGGCTTTTCAGTATTTACATTACATAATATACAGCTACTAGAATTACCATGTTCTATTCCAGAGAAGCTTCCGGAAACCAAATTATTTAGTGGCTAGGAATGAATGCTAACCCCATCATTTGAAACACAAGCTAATAATATAGAAGTTTATTCTACCCAAGGGTATGTGTATCCGTCATACTTGAGAAGCATTCCTCTGTATGATAAATTCATCTTGATGGGCATGTTTACAAAGGCTTTCTTCCTAGGATAATTGAACAATTTTGGTTTGGGGGAATAGAGACATTTGAAAAGTATTCTAGCACAGTAAAACACTCCAGAGATCTGGCTATGAAGAGTTGAGGCCCAAGGAAATGAGCAAAACTCAGAAAGGAGAAATGAGATCATCAGTCTTGAATGGCCAAGAGGCATGCTTGGGTATGCTGTGGTTGTCACTAAGGGGGCCATGGTCGACATAGCTGCCCCTTACTGCCTACCTCATACAAGGCTGAGGACCACTGGTCATTTGTAATGGATGAGCTCACCCAGCTTCCCTCTAATATTCCCAGGAAACCCTTCCCATGGAGCAACAGAGACCTGTCAGTGAGCTCCTTAGGGCTTGGAAGTTGGAACAGCTGACGTGGCAACAAACTGCCTGAAACACAGTGTGAAACCTAAGGATGGTAGACCTTGTTATTGCAATGCAGAGGCACATTTAACTCCTCATCTTGAAAACATAATCCACCACCAACATATGAGTTCAAGTATGACAGCTGGGTTTATGCAACAGTGGAAATTCACTGCTTCCTCACACATTCTTCTCCCCTGCTACCCATTCTGAGTGTCCAAGTTGGTATCTTGCAGTTTCCAAATATCTCACTAATTTACCCTGCAAAAGGTTTCTTCTCACTATTTAAAACTGTGAATAGATGCATTTTTACTCTATTTACCCATGTAATATTTTTTTCTCCAAAATATATTGAGGTGGTTTTATTCATAACCTACCAGTAATTCATTACTCACAACTAGCCAAAAATTGAGATGCTACATGTGCTCATTTTACCAGAAAGTCAGGGGTCAGGTTGGACTGGGTCACCAAGCTGCTATTTCTTTGCAGTTGCCAAGCCATTTTAGAAATAAGAGAATATTAATAGATATTATTTTTATTTTTTTTGGAAAACTGCTGTTTAATCACAGAATCACAGAATTATCTAGGTTGGAAGAGACTTCAAGATCATTGAGTCCAACCTCTGACCTAGCACCAACAAGTCCTCCACTAAACCATATCCCTAAGTTCAACATCTAAACGTCTTTTAAAGACCTCCAGGGATGGTGACTCCACTACTTCCCTGGGCAGCCCATTCCAATGCCTCACAACCCTGTCAGTAAATAAGTTCTTCCTAATATCCAACCTAAAACACCCCTAGTGCAACTTTAGCCCATTCCCCCTCGTCCTGTCACCAGGCATGTGAGAGAACAGACCAACCCCCACCTCTCTACAGCCTCCTTTGATGTACTTATAGAGAGCGATAAGGTCACCCCTGAGCCTCCTTTTCTCCGGGCTGAACAAGCCCAGCTCCCTCAGCCGCTCCTCGTACGACTTGTTCTCCAGACACCTCACCAGCTTCATCAAATGTCCAAGTTCAGAGGTGGATACAAGTCAAAGCTTGCAATATCTTCCTTTTATGCTAGGTCCAGTTCAGACTGACTCTTTGTGACAGCACAGGCAATGTTGGAACACCCCAGATACATGTCCTGCTTGAGGAGCTCAACTTGTCTATAAAGTGTCTGAACCCCAAACCAACCCTAGCACATCTGAGGCATCTAGCTCAATATGTTTCATATACAAATTTCTTATAAGAAAATCCCTTTTTTATGTAATCATAAACACAAGAGAAGGTTCCCCTCTCAATGACTGGAGCTGAGTCACAAAAAACAAAAGCTTCATACAGTGGGAGAGGATGTGGAGAAAGCAGGGGTAGGTGATGGACAGCACAGGGAGGACTGTAAGGACTAAATGCTCAGTTTAGGGGAATGATGCAGGAGAGGCTTTTAGATCTCTTTCTTTCCTTGCTGAAGTGGCAGGTCTTCTCTCCTTGTGATGGTCTGGAATAACAACGATTCCTAGACATTAACGTGTCAATGGCTTTGGACCACTGAAACTAAAAAACATTTTTTTCCTTGTTATCAAAATCATAAGTGCCCCTCTGCTTTTCACTGGGATGTTCAGTGTAAAATTCATGTTTATGAAAATTTAAAAGATACAGTCTTTACCCACACATCTGCTTCCACTTAGGAGAAAATCACAGCAAGGAAAGGATACTTTCTTTACATTCTCTTTAAAATCTCACCACTATTCCTCCTAGCCCAAAGTGTAGTTTTGCTGTTTTTCATCCTTGCAAGGAAATTTCATATAGCTGTGACTGTCATGAGAGCAGGCAGCTACTGAAGAACTATTGGCAAAATGCATAACCAGTGTAAGAGTTTTTAACTGGTTTAGGAACAAGTTTAGGGATTTAATGTTCTTGGAGACAGCACTCCAAAATAACTCTGAATCAACGTTGTGTAGTAACCTGCCCAGGTAATGCCTTTCCTGAGAACTTTGTCAGTTTACCAGTAAGAAATGTGAGCTGGCCACTGATGCAACTTCCTCTGAATATCAATGTTACATTCAGAGGCCATTGGGATTGCAAGCGGGTGGTGGTCTAAAGCTTTATCCACCACAAACTGCCCACAAACAAGGTTAGAAACCATTGAGTGTCAAAACCTACAGCTGCGTAATTTTGCTGCCTACTACCAGGAACAGGCTACAGTCCGCATGGCTGACTAACCACAAATAGAAACAACAATGTGAGGTTTTACCAAAGTGTGAAGCTGCTTAGAAGAGGTGGGCCAGTAACCAGTCAGACAGCTTAAACTACATGGCATGGATTCTGGAAATACCCATGAATATTTGACAGGTGCTGAACCCTCATTAAGGAGTACCCCATATCAGTTCTACAACACCAAGGAAACCTTTAAAAGCTTTATTCCAAGTGGGCAATAGTGCTAAACTAACAGTTACCAACTCCAACAAGAACACAGGTGTAGTTCTACAACCCAGGTGTATCCCTTGACTTCACAAGCATGTGGAATCTATTCCAAAACAAGCCCATGATGAGCAAAAGTGACAAAGAGGAAATTGGATCTGATGTATCACCAATGAAAACAGCCTTAGAAAGCTGCAGAGATGTGTTCATGATGAGGCTCCAGTGCTACTGTAAGGGCAAGAAGCCCCAGTTTTAAAATTTACAAAACCAGTGTTTGGCACTAAAAAAAAGTTGCAATTTTGCAAATGCAAAACAGAAGTAAGGGGTTGTTTTCCAATGGAATATGTGCTGTAGAATTGGAAAAGAAAGCTGTGGAGATAAGCCTGCTGCTGAACCTCTGGATAAATATTGTCATATTCTGAAAGGTAGATTTTCAAATACAAACAAACAAAAGCTGATCACAAAGTAGGAGTTTAGAAAGCTACTCTCACATTATTAATCACAAATTTTTTGGTAAGATCACCCATCACACAAGGAGCCAAATGCCTCAAAGTCTCAGAAAGACGAGGTTAGCAGACAAAAACACTATTGGTACTAGAATTTCATAGACTATATTAAAAAGAAAACAAGTCCAGACAGACAGTAGTTTTATTAAATATTGAGTTGTTTCTCAGCATCACGTTACTATCTTCTGGACAATTTATGTTGTCCTAGGAAAATTCAAGTGTGCAAAATGTTCAATCAAAAGACATGAGTTCAGTCATTCCTCTGAGCCTGGCATAAACAAAGGTGTTTTATGCCAAGTGGACATAACCAGGCAAGCTCTTTGACATTCCTACAGCAACAAGTAATTGTTATTATTCCTGCTTCAGATATGACAATAGCTTTCTTGTCTCCTTACATAAGAAAGAGCTATCATTTGCTTTGTCAGGACTGGAAGGGAGCACTTTGTACTTCAGTGAAGAACAATTTAATAGAATTGATTTTAGCACACATGCTTCACAGTTTGGTCAGCACAACAGTATGTTCACTTTATTTCATAGTGTGGATGAATTCTGAATGCAATAAACTTGTCTTAAAGCAAAACTTTCAACCCGTTAAGACCTCACATTGATGTTTGTGATTATTTATTGCAGTTATTAATGTTTTTTCGTGTGTGTGTTTTTTTTTTGTTTTTTTTTTTTTTTTTTATTAGGGTAAAACCCACAGGGCACAAGGAAACCTAGCCCTTCTTAAATGCCCAAATAAATGAGGCAATCACGACAAGTGGAAGAAAAGACATTCAGATGGTAAGAAGAGGGCAATGACAGCCTGGGACAATAAAACCACTTGTCAGGTTTCACATAAATTGTGGTATCACTACAGCAGTCTGTTTTCCACACAGGGAATGCAAGCTTGACTGAACAGCCTCCATGGCATGGATTCTTGTAGCTTTCCTTCAGGGGTGCACCAGCAATTGCATTGCCCACAGCAGCCTTCTGAAAGGCAGCAGCGTTCCTTTCTCTGGTTTTGAGGGGTTATGTTCTGATTGGGCTGAGGTAGAAAGTTCAAGAGCATCTCATTTTCATCTACTCTTGGTGCTTTGGGGGCACTATTTTAGAGTTTTGTTAAATAAAAGTTGAGCACAAGCACTGTCAGGCCTGTGGAGCAGCGCCCACTGTGCTGGAAGCACCAGCTGGTACCCAAGCAGCTTATCTGAGAAAGTCTGATCATGGTAAAGCAGATCCCAGAAAGGTTTGTCTCAAATGCCAGAGACTTTGTCTTGGACTCCCAGCCTTCTTTTACAGGTATGATAACTGTGGGCAATTTTTGGATGTCTGTGGTTGCAATAAAAAGACAGAATAGTTACAATTTCTCCATATTCCACACACAGCTTTATCAGCCTAGACCTTTCTTTGGTGTGGTAGAAGAAACAGGCACAGCTTATTCCTTTGGGACAGAGAAGTGGAAGCACCAACCTGGGGTTTCTCTGATCATTTCCAGATCATTCTTGGAACCACTTATCTGTCTTATGACAATATGTCACCATCAAAACTAGCTAACCTTGAACCTTAAGAAACAGCATCCTGTATTACAGCATTTAAGGATGAGGGTTTATATACAAACACATCATAAAACACTATATCTTTGTCTCTATCTATATCTCTATCTATATCTAATCCGATTCTATAATGTCTACATCTATCTTTATCTGTATTTATATTTATATCTGGTATGAGAAATAATCCTGTGAAACCAAGGAAAACAAAAACCCATAGCACTAAAGTGTTTGAGGAAATCAAACAATAAAATCCTTATGCATGGAAGTACTGTTATTACACCAGTATGTGAAAATTAAAAAAAAAGGACTTCGAGCTGGCCAAAGCCTAGAGATTTTGAGACCTACTTCTATGGTGAGCTCACCAAAAAGACAAACATGCCTTTAAAGTGAAATCAGTTATTGATTATTTTAATGTATACTGGAACAGTTAACTTTTCTACTAAGAAAATAAAAATAAAAATCAGAGCAAACAGACATAAGACACCAAGACATTTAAATCATTATATATGATATTCTCCTGCTTGTTGTCTACAATATCTTTGCTTCTAGACAACACAATGAGTTTCTGCATGGCTGTAAATCTCACCCAGTACCTCTGAGGCCACTTGGTCTTCTCATCTCCCAGGTGTCTTAGTCTCTGGGCTCATCTTGCAAGCTGTCAGACCCAGGATGTACCTCTTCTGCTCCTTTTCTCTGAAATTCCTCTTTCCCCAGAGGTCTGTTTAGTAACTTCCCAAAACAACAGATAACCTCCCTCTACAGATTTACACGACCCCATCTCCTCCAAGAACATCATACAATGGCAAACAAATGGAAAACCTCCAACTTCTATTGCATTGTATTTTGCAGAGAAATACTTAAACTGATTAATATAAATATATGTATAAATATATGATATATTTATGTAATCCACTAATCCTGTATGAGTTCACCTGTAGGGGCAGCAGCTGGAAAAAACATAGCAGTGTAGACAATATAATTAGCTGCTCATGGACTAGAGCTGTGATTCCAAAGTTTGGTGCATCAGTCTCTGAAAATGAAGCAATTGTGGTGCTCCACTGGGGAAGAATTCCCACTTCTTGTTCTTAGGTTCAGGAAATGATCTTCCCCTGATCCACAGTTCAATATTGCTCACAAATTTCCTTTAACTTTTGTAGTTTGTAGAGGAGTTCTCACATGATGGAAGGAAGGACAGAAGGAAATGTTAATAGAGAACAGATTTTTCTTACTCTTTAAAACTGATGGTTGTCTCTAGTTAGGCTATTGGTACACATCCACTGACTTAATGTTGCAGACAGGATCACAGATCTGCAGTTTATCAGACAGACCTGCTCTCATATAATTTTATAGAGCACTCCTTCCTGGGGAATAGACATGTAAATTTTCAGGATTTTTACAGCTGTAAGCATCCAGGGCTTCTCCTACTCCCAGAGAGGTAAGAGGGATTTAATCTAACATCTCTGGGAGCAAGAAAGCCATGTCCATCTCCAAGAACCTCTTTTATGTCATCTAGTGACAGAAGCTATCAGAGTTCTGCTCTATCTCATTCCAATCAGACATTAAAATGAGTAACATGAATTAATTGCAATTACAACCGCCAAGGTGGTAAGAGTTAAAAAAGGTAAGAGTTAAAACCTGAAAGATTAAGGCTTTAGTCAGCTTTGAACTGTTAGGGGTGACTGACCTTCACCTGTCTTCTATGAGTCTATTTGCACCTTTCTCAGGAGCACCTGGTGCTATCCACAGACTAAAACTCCACATGAGGTCACACAGATTTGGGATATGATTCAATTCAGCAAATTCTGAGTTTCATTTATAAATATCAGTAGTTCCTGCAGCTGTGCAGACTGTTCTTCAAAGAGAAGAGACTTCCAACCTGAAAGAACTACTCCCCAGCTATTAAAAGAGGAAACATACCAAATTATCTGATAACCAGATGACAATCATTCCCCATGTCCCCAAAGAGTGCTTTTGCATCCAAACTCCAAAACATCCATGTTCAGGCTGACAAACTTTGCCTATGAGCATGGCTGACAAACTTTGCCTATGAGCATAGCTGGTGCTCTGGTTCTCAGAGTCCCAGCTGCATCTGTAGCTTCAGTCTGTCCTGCCTTTACACACAGGTCTGGCCACCAGAACAGTAAACAGCACTTCAGTCTTCCATAAAGTATCTCTCAGAATTATGAGAAATAGATAATACCTCTTAAGAAGACAATGTTTCCTTTCAACAGATCTGGGCATAACTGTCCAAGTATGTTTTACCTGGAAGGTACCTATTTTATTTATTTATTTATTTATTTTTTTATTTATTTTCTGACAGAACAGTGCTTTCAGTTTCTTTGGCCTTCTGTGTTAAGAAAATTCCATTTCTTCAGAAAGCATTTCAAGAAGCTGGAAAGATAGAG
This sequence comes from Anas acuta, assembly GCF_963932015.1. Lineage (NCBI taxonomy): Eukaryota > Metazoa > Chordata > Aves > Anseriformes > Anatidae > Anas > Anas acuta. Next base: position 43,773,904 of record NC_088981.1, on the reverse strand, counting down.
TTGGCATCAGACCAATGGCACACAAACAGTTTGTCTTAACAGAAGACTTTTCATTAGAAACAAACCTTCACTCTTGAAATGCTGAGTCTGTCATATATCTTGCAAATTCACTGTTCTCTTTCACTGTTTGCTGTTGTCTTTTCTTCTTTCAAGGGAGGGAGAGGGAGAGGGAGAGGGAGAGGGAAGGGAGGGGAGCGGAGCGGAGAGGAGCGGAGCGGAGAGGAGCGGAGCGGAGGAAAAATATTTGAAAGGAAGTATTTGAAAAGAAACATTTGAAAAGACCATCTTCTGTTAATGGGGGCATGAGCACATGCTGCTGTGACATCTTTGACAGATTACCTACAAGGTCCATCAGCAATCCTGTTCCTTCCCAGCCACCAGTGCATCACCCAGCCCAACACCAGTCCTGAGAGGATGGATGAGCTGAGGAGACATGCAAAAGGGGTGGAGGCTGTTCCTCTGTCCACAGGGCAGAGATTTGTCAGACAGCACAGGAGTCCAGCAGACCCCACGCAGAAAGCTCCCACAAGCAGCCTGTGACCTTGTATGCTTCGGTGGGTGCAGGAAGGCCTGTGTCCTCTTGCCTTGCAGAGGAACAACTACCTTCTGTTTTACAGATCCTGCCACTGCTGCATAGAGAAGGTCTGCTTCTTAAGTGCAAGTTTATTCTTAACTCGTAGAGTTGGATAACATGATTATTATTTCTAATCTAACTACTATTCTGGAGGATATTCTTCCACTTTCTTGTCCTCACAAGTGTGATCACTTGTCACTAGTGATCCCAAGCAAAACTACAATGCCAAAAAATAATAAATAAATAAATAAATAATAAATAAAACACTTCAGTGGGTGCCTTTGCAAACCAGTTGGGAAGGGTGTGTCACCAGACAGCCTGTGTAAGGGTCTGTCCATTTGTTACTCCACCTATCTTCTCTGAGCTCCCTCAGTAAGGATCAAGTTTGATCTCATTTGTACAGAGATGTGATGTGTAAAGGAAGCACTCCACATTGGTATTAAGTTTTGGTCTGTTCAGAATCTGCCCCGATACATCTATTTTTTCCTCTCTGTGTATGCACGTACTTGTATCCCTGTTTGAATCCTTTCAGCAGGCGTTTCTTGCTACACCCAGAGTGTATGACTACAGACATTCTTCTCCCATGACTGTTACGTAGTAATTTATGCAGCTCTCTGGTGTAGTATTTTTTTAGGACTGCAGCCTTTCCCCATCCTTTTATGTCCCATTTTAAAGGGGAATAAAGGTTCACTGGCTGGATTTCCAAAAGGGTGGACAAATTTATTACTGCTAATAATATTTTCAGCTACAAAATTAAATGAACTGAACTGCCAAAGCTTCTGACTGAGGTAGGAGGATCCCACATTTGGGACTATTCTTCTTTGCTCTGTGTAACACATCAGCAGTCCCTGTTCAGAGCTCGGTCCCCTCTGGCCATGAAGCTGAGAGGGGGGAGCATGATGGTGGCTCAGCAGGTAGGCTCCTAGCCGGCGCTCACTGCTCCTCTCCCACCTGAGAACCTACCTAGAAGGATGTGGAGACAAGGAGGGCAAGGTGATGGGGAGATACCAGTGTGGGAGAAGCAAAGCTCCATTCCCTGGACACCGTGAGCAATTGTTCCTGGTGGAGCTTGTGCTGTCTGAAAGGCTAACCAGCTGTGTTGGCTCAGGGTGCAAACTGGCTGATGCTCAGGGCAGAAAGGATTTCCAGGGCAACGTGCAGCTGTGGTGTCACAGCATGCCATTGTCTTTCTTTGTCCTGCATGTTTTTGTTTACTTCCCCTGAACTACTGGCAACTGCTGACACATGAGGGAGGTTTTCTGCAGTGGCAACAATGGTTCAAGCTCCATTCCCCACTCCATCCCCATCACTGACACTTGTCTTCAGGCTGCAGCTCACCACCTCTCAAGCCTCCTCCCTCCCCATCTCCTCACATAACTCACTGGTTTTAGTGGGAGGGACATCAAAGGTTATAGTCAGACAGACATCTCCCAAACACTTCAAGCAGCACAACAAAAGGGTTGGCAAGGTGTGGCACAACAGGAATGAACCTTCTGTGATGGGGCAGAGCCAAGGGATTGCCTGATGTTGGCTTCATACTGGAGGAAAACTTCACATGTAGCAACAACTGAAGTGAGAAATTATGGTCTTCTCCACCACAGTGTGAGCACAGGATCTGTCCACGAACCTCAGAAATGCCCTTTTTAAGTGCATCTTTCACTGAAAGCCATTCCTGGCAATGTGTGTGCACTTTGTTTCTTTTTTTGTTTTGTTTTGTTTGTTTGTTTTTTGCCATACCACTGGCTCTGGCAAAATTTTAACCTTACAGAATGTATTTGAATAAGTGGCATTCATTGGCCTTTTTTTTTTCCTTCTCAGTTTCACTGCTTTGCATATTACTTTTAAATATTTTTTAAACTGTGCTTATTGTGTAAGTACATGAGAGTTGTAGACAAAACTTTTGCAATGTTATATAGCATCTGGTTGGCCCATTAGAATTAACCTTCAGTAATATGAGGGGTTATTGTTAATATAGGGTATTATTAGTATGTTCAAATAGAAGGTACCCAGTGATGATTCATCACTTAAGTAAAAAATAAGCTTTAAGCCACTGTGAGATCCAGAATTGTCTTTCTTTCCTCCTTCCCAAAGTGCAAAAGTATTTAAAACCATCTATAGATCAAGTTTACAATGGGAACACTATAGTCTGCTTGTGCTCCTGGATGGAGATAGGAGTCAGGCTAAATCCAGAGTATCAGTAGCTATTTTGGATGAATTCCAACTTGTGCACATCTTGAGAATGTGTCTGTTAGAGATGGGCAATGCTCATGGCTTAATCATAGACATTTGCTATTAATATTAATCTGTTTCTGCTTATGACTCAGACCACTTTGTTGCCAGAACACACTGAAAACCCCAAAGGCAGTGACAATGAGTGTATTTATTATGTTAGCAGTGAAGCTGGGGTGTGTGGGGGGGGAGTGATGGTAATCTTCTTTTACAAATTAAAGTTATGGCTATTCATTTTATTGTTTGTCTCACCACATTACCTTGCTGCAGTCTCCATTGAGCTTCATGCTGAGAGAGAGCCCTTGCCCTTAGGAGCCCACCCAGCACAGCCAGGCACCAGGCACCTCCAGAGGAGACACACAAAGCCCCTGGGGAGCCAGACAGGTTGGGAGAGGCAGAGCAGGAGCCCCCAGGTCAGCCCAGGAGCTCACAGACTACACACACATGTCCCACAGGCTGCTTCAAAGGGCAGGAAAGGGATGGAGCCTCCTACTCCACCTATAAGCCTCATCTTCCTCCCTGAGGAACATCTCCCTCCATTACTTGTTAGAGAGAATTCCAGATCTGCCTCAGCAGTGAGCATAAAGGAAAAAAATGAAAATAAAACTATTGGACATCAGCAAGTAATGTCTTCTTCATTTCTGGCTACTCCTCATCTGAAGGAATAGGATCTCTCAAGCAAGCTGGAAATACATGCAAAAAGTTAGAGATGCCAGGAGAAGCAGAGCAAAGTGGATTCCCTGAGACTCCTTTTCCCATTCTTCTGAGGAAAGATTTGCTTTATTCCCCCCAAGGGCCAGGTCACAGAATGGCTACCTGCAGGAAGAGAGCTACTGGATTGTGAGCTCTGACAGGATTTCTACAGAGGTTCTGTTTTCCCCAAAAGAGTCCCACAGAACTGTTTCTTCCTGAGTGTCCTGAAATAAGAATTCTGTCCCCAAACCGATGCAACAAAAGCTGTCCTCAGTGCTTTTCTTTTCAATTATTTTCAACTCAGTGCCTTTGGAAGCCTGGCATTTTGATCCCCCCTTCAAGCCTTCTGTGGTGTCAGATAGTGCCTTGTGGGAATTTCTTCAGTTCAACCAGCTTTCAGAACTTCTAAAATTAAAAATAAATATGTGAGAAATAAAAATGAGGAGGTCCAAACAAATGCCAAAATACAGCACAGAATCATTAACGTATTAACTGGAATATAAGCAAACAAAGCAAATAGATGTGTCTTACTGACCTGAGTGGCTGGTTGGTTACACAACCTCCAAAACAAGGACTGGGCTAAGGATTTCAGTGTGCTTGTTCCTCTGAGTCATAAGTGTGTCAGGCTCCCTGGAAAAGGCCAGCCAAAGGAGATCACTCTCTATCTTCCCTTCTGTTTCATTCCACTGGCCATAAACAATTCCCGTACATGCTCTTAAGTGGTACAAAATAACAGGAATTGGATCTGGTTCGCAGGGAGCATACCAGTGTCCCATAATCCTCTAGGCTCTCCTTCCTCTCGAATACATAATCTCAGCATGGCTGTTTTGCTATGTTTTCTTTCTATTTATATGACTTTTTTTTTCCCCCTTAAGTCAGTTGTTGCATTGATCCAGATATTTTGTAAATAGAAGTTAGAAGTCTCAGACACAGAAATAAACACAAAAAGAATTATGGATATTTTATTTTGTCCTCCAGATTAAAAAAATAAAATAAAAATAAATAAAAATAAAAATAATAAAGTCCTCTTCAACATACATGTAGCACTGTAAATAGAATATAGAATATAGAATCTGTAAATGCCTCCTGTCCCCATCTCTTAGATGACTGATGAGGCTTCCCAGAGGGCACCAGTAAGGGCCAGGCTACACTAGATGTCTGTCATCCCTGAAGATAAGTTTTACACACATCAGACTATGGCTGCTGGGACACAGAGCACCTGGTTCCCAAGCTGTAGCTTGTAGGTCACAATGTATTCACTGCAAAATTGCTGAAAACTGTTTGATCACAAAAATCCGCTGAACCTCTACTTAATTCCAGATGTTAACTCTATTTGACACTAGTTCTTAGGCTGTAAATTTCATTATGCTACAAAATACTTGTGTGCATGTCTTACTTGCTTAGTTATAAGCCGCTTTTTAATTGGAAATGTACAAGATGAGGATAAAGTGGGTAAAAAGATCTAATAACTTTGTGTGTGTGTGTGTGTGTGTGTGAAAGTATCTGTCTTTTCTGCTTACAAGCCTTGCCTGCTGAAACTTTTCTCACCGGTCTTAGCCACTCATCAAGCTTGGTCTCGACAAAAAGGAAACCAAGCACCAATACCTTGTGAGGACACCCAGCTGGAAAGCAGCTCTGTAGTTGTCCTGGTGGACACCAAGTAGACCATGAGTCACCAATGTGCCCTTGTCATTCAATAGGCTAAAATGTATTTTTGGCTGCCTTTGGCAAAGAATCACCAGCAGGTTGACAGAAGCAATCCTTCTCCTCTAATTAGAGTTGGTTAGGCTGCACCTGGAGTACTGTGTCCAATTACAGGTCCCCCAGCACAAGAGAGACATGGACATAGTGGAAAGAGTCCAAAGGAGGCCCACAAAGATGATGAAGAGTCTGGAGCACATCTCCCTTATTAGGAGAGGCTGGGAGATCTGAGACTGTTCAGCCTGGAAAAGAAGAGCCTCAGGGGAGATCTTATCAATCTGTACCTGAAATCTGTACCTTATCAATCAATACCTGAAAAGAGAGTACAAAGAGGATGGAGCCAGGCTCTGTTCAGTAGTGCCTGGTACCAGAAGAGGCAACGGGTACTAACAGGAGCACAAGAGGTTCCATCTATCATGAAGAACTTATTTACTATGAGGATGAATGAGCACTGGCACAGGTTGCCCAGAGGTTGTGGAGTCTCCTCTTTGAAGATCTTCAAGTCTCCTGGACATATTCCTGGGCAGCCTGCACTTGGTGGACCTGCTTTGGTTGGACCAGATGGGCTCCAGAGGTCCCTGCCAACCTCAACTATTCTGTGATTCTGTGACTCATGACGTGAGGTTGGAACTGCAAGGGCAATTGCATCCATTTCATACCTTCCTTGGAGGCATTCCATGGCTGAGATGTTAGTGGCTCTTGTGACTCAGGGGAATAAATTTTTGAATAACTCTCTTAAGAGTAGAGGCTGTCACTGCATTTCTGTACAGCAAGTAATGCAGCCTGTGAACAGGTAACAGCACTGTTCAGTGTCCTAAGGATTTGCTTTCATTGCTTAGTTTGTATTAACATGGGGTAGAAGTCATACATAATTCCCAAATTTAAAGGCAACTCCTGACTGCAGGGATTTTTGTTCCATGGGGTCAGCTCCACTTCCACTTTCATGAAGCATTTCCTAGAGGAGGAAAGTTATCACTAGAAAATTCCATTGAATTTCTTTTTATTGCAGCTTATGCAGAGCCAATGCTCTGTCAGGCATGCCTCTGCTGAGGAGAGGAGAAAATAGGGATGGCACATAGCTATAGGCTTCATGGCAACAGGTCCTGAGCATCAGAATCTGGACTAGAAATAATTCTTGTTTTCTAGCAAGAGTTCCAGGGACAGACAAACAAGCTGAACGATCAGTTTCCTTTTTTTTCTTTTTCTTGTTTCCACAGCCTTTATCACACAAAGGTATACAATGAGAGTAGAGATCAGCTCTGATACTTGATGGGGTTTCCAAGCTGAAGAAGGCCCACAAAGTATATTATATTTGGCAGGCAGCATTTTTTTCCTGCATAAAAGAAGACAGATACAAATCCTGGAGTTCAAGTTATTCTAAAGGAGATCAATGTACTGCATAGCTGGGGGCTGGTCAAGATCCACCCACCTGGAGTTCTGAGTAGTCTTCAGGTGGGCTTTCCCCCGAACATTGACTGGAAAGAAGCAACATCATAAATCTCTCATGAAGTTTTATTCTCACAATATTTCTGACCCATTTATGCAAACTGTAGTCATCTGTATAGCTCAAATATAGGTCAGCTGAGCGTCCAAATTTCCACCTTCCAAACATGGAGTCTTACCCCACCATACTGTTATCCAGCAATGATACTTCCATGATTGCAGTAAATTACTTACACTACAATGGAGGTATTTGAATTCAGAGATGTAAAAATCAGGTTTCAAGTGGAAACAATAAGGAAGTTTTCACTCTAAGAAACGTGCAGATAAAAATTGTCCTTTATCCCAAATGAAATAAAAAGTCAAATATGAACAACATAGTCCCCTTCAGACTGCCCCAACCTGTTAATCAATATGTAGCACACAAAGAGTCTTGTGCACTTCTCAGGGTCTTTGGCATGTTCCCTCCTCCATCAGGTGCTCTCACATCACCCAAGGTAGGACAAATTTCAAGAGTTTCAAGAGGCAGAAACTTCCAGCTTTGTCATTTTCCTGGAAAACACAAACTGCTATTTGCACTTTTGCCTAAGATGAACAAATAAAATAAATTGAATCCTACATCAAACTGAAAACAATCCATGATTTCTGCTTGAATTTCTTTAGCCACATCTGCTTTCTGTCTTGCTGATCTTATGAGGTCTTTTTGATTTCAAGTGTGTGGCATATGTCCAGGATGCCTCTCATCCCAGAACCTGCAATTGTGTGCTCTGAAAGATCATCCAACAGTTCAAGGAAAAGCACAAACATGGCCCTCCAGGATTCTTCTTGCAGAAGTTACAGCTGGATGTTCCTAGTGCATATGATTTCTCAGAGAGACAGTGGTATCTGAGAAATAAGCCAAAGTTTAGATATTTCATGAATCTTTTTTTTTAAAAGGACCAAATGAAATTTTGAATACAAAGAAAATGGTAAGTCTTTCCTGATTTCTCCCTAGCCACAGGTCACAGAGCATACAAAGATTCTCTCTTTTGACATTGCATTGGAAGATTATATTCTGGTCTGAAAATAGGAGATTTGGGGTAGAGGTAATGAGGGTCTGTCCTCCCAAACCTGCCAGAAGTGAAGTTGGGATTCCCCATTCTTTCTTCCAGCTCTTACAAAATCAAAGAAAACAGATGTAGGGAGGGCATTGTGACCCAACAAGTGTAAAGATGTAAACACCCAAAGGTTCTGAACTGTGAAATATATTCTAGCTTGTTTATGGTCTGGAAACTAAACACTTTTTGCTACAGTAGTGCTCAGCATCTGGTTGTTGGTTAGAGCTGGACAGCTGGAAGCCTACTGTTAAAAAAAAAATGCTATCTAGAACACAGTGATAAACAAAAGGGCTTGTAATAAATGTCTGAGTAGCCAAAAGGTCAAGAAGGAAATACAAGAACAACAGGAAAAGATAAAAATGTTAACTTAGTAATTTACTCTGCTAAGTCAGATAGGAAAGTTTGAACTATATGCTTGGGTTATTCCTTGATATAGAACACATCTAAAGTGAATGAAGAGGTAAGTGTTCAGCTTTAGGCAACACAATGTTGACAAGAAAAATCCTTTTTAACTGTGAGAAAAAAGAAAAAACTTCTCTACAAAGAGTTCCTCATGATAAATTCTAAAGAATTGCTGGCAATGTCCAATACATCTGTCTTCCCTAAAGGCTTGGTTCATCACAGCTAGATTTGGGTATCAAAAATGTAGGCATCCAATCCAAGATAGCTATCTGCATATATTCCATAGACAATGGAGAGTGCTAGACATCTTCCCAGAATAGTTCATTTCACTGGTCTTAGCCATCTCTCCAAAAAAATAAAAAAATAAAAAAAAAAAATAAAAGCTTCACAAGATGATTTTGACAGCCACCATAAGCATCACAGGTGCTCAACATCTATTTGAACCTCTTGGAATGTTTAATATTCCTGAGGCCATAAATGTGCTCCCAACACACCCCTTTGAGAAGGTTGGAGGGAAATAGCTGACTACTTTCTGCAGTGTGAGCTTCAAGTCTAAGAAAACAATTATAACAGACAACCAGGTCTGTCTATAAGTGTTTGCAATGCTTAACTGCAAGCCTGAACAGCATTTCTTGTACAAAGTAACCTTGTGGCTTTTTATACAAACTGTTCATGTCATTTTTGTCATCTCCACAAACAGTTAAAAGTGCTAACAACCAGTCTCTTTCAATACAACATACATGCAAGTGATGCTAGATAAAACGGGCTGGTGGGAAATTTTAGAATAAGTTCAGGAACTTCCCTTGCCAACAAAAGAGTAAATAAATGAGGGGGAATTCCTTCTGGCCTTATGGCAGGAAGAAAGGAAATAAAGAAATAAAGAAATGAAGAAATGAGGAAAGAGAGAAAGAGAGAAAGAGAGAAAGAGAGAAAGAGAGAAAGAAAGAGAGAAAGAAAGAAAGAGAGAAAGAGAAAGAGAGAGAGAGAGAGAGAGAGAGAGAGAAAGAAAGAAAGAAAGAAAGAAAGAAAGAAAGAAAGAAAGAAAGAGAGAAAGAAAGAAAGAGAAAGAGAGAAAGAAAGAAAGAGAAAGAGAGAAAGAAAGAAAAAGAAAAAGAAAAAGAAAAAGAAAAAGAAAAAGAAAAAGAAAAAGAAAAAGAAAAAGAAAAAGAAAAAGAAAAAGAAAAAGAAAAAGAAAAAAAAAGAAAAAGAAAAAGAAAAAGAAAAAGAAAAAAAAAGAAAAAGAAAAAGAAAAAGAAAAAGAAAAAGAAAAAGAAAAAGAAAAAGAAAAAGAAAAAGAAAAAGAAAAAGAAAAAGAAAAAGAAAAAGAAAAAGAAAAAGAAAAAGAAAAAGAAAAAGAAAAAGAAAGAAAGAAAAAGTAGATGGTGTACCTTGGGATTCTGAAATTGTTATAGAAATTTCATAAAAACCTTTTTGAAAACATAAACAAGGGCAATTACAGTAAATCAATATATATCCTGATATCAGCATATGCTCTGAGCAATCAGTAGGAAAGGAACACAGATGGAGGGAGCTAAGGAGGTTATGATCAAAGACAACAAAGGACCAGGAAAAAAACAGAAGACTGAGGATTCTCCCAGAGAATGCCCAGTGGATTTTGCTAGTATCTCACAATGTGAAAAATTATGAAATTGTTCTGTTTGCTAGTCTGCAACCCAAGAAAATTACTGGGCTGTTATCAGTAAACAGAGTTCATAATAATATTTTTTTTCACTGAGGACTTCCAACCTCATTTCCTTGTGTACTGGGGAGACAGTGGTTCTCAGTGTTGGATAACAGCTCTCATTAATGGGTAAAGTTCGTTACCAGGCTATATTCTATACAAATCTTCCCCAGATCTCAAGGAAAACAAAAAAAAAAGAAAGGAACTGAACTAAGTTGTAGGAAAAAGAAAGGAGGAAACAAACCAGAAGAAGCACAGTTTTATTTATTTATTTTAGATTTGTGGAATTGTTTGGCTTTTTCAAATGGATGACAAGCTCATAAAAAGGCATTGCAAGAAAACTAAACCAGCACAAACACATCAACCTCATTGAAATATATAAAAATGAGGGCACATTGCAGCAACTGCAACATTTTAAAATATGTTTCTATATTTGAAAAGTTCACTCACAATTATTTCAGTTTGTAAACTGCAGAAGCATCCAGTACACTATAATCAGCTTGATTCACTTATGGAAAAATTCTTTGGAATGTAATAAGAGGGAAGCTCAAATGGTCCAATAGAAATTATTGCATCCAACATTTATATCCCTCTTATACAATTCTGTGAATTGATTTTTAAATTCTGTAGGAAGACTGTCACTCTATTAAAGTCTATCAGATTTTTTCCATAAAAGCTACGTGCAAAAGTGCTTACAGCAAATATTCCCACGTACTCCTGCAGGAAAAAGAAAATAAAAAATAATTAAATAAAACACCCTCCGGCAAAACCTGTGACCTTCTATATATCCATTTGTTAATACACAATAGTTTGATACTAGCGAAGAGAGACTTTTTGGGTTTTTTTGGACTTAATGGTATTTGGAAAGAGACCCCCTGCAATCCATCCAACAAGGCTCAGTGATGTGAGAAAGGAGACCACTAACACATCAGTGCTGTCTAATATTGGAAGGGAGACCCCCTTTTGCACTGAATTAGTGCCTGGAAAATCTGCTCCCCTTATGCTTTTTCCATGTGATTTGTTGGAGCTAACTCTTGCTCTATTGCTGGGAAGGCCAGGACATATCCCCTGGCAGTTTTTAAAACTTTTATAAACTGGAAAGTATTTTGCTGGCTTGAACTTTGCTTGCCTAGAATCTATGAAAGATGCTGCTGTTATTGTTGGGGTGTTAGTTGAGTTAAATCATGTTATTCATTACTGTTCAATAGGATGGTTTGATTTACTTTTAAAGCTGTTTTATTTACCTCAGGATGTCAATTAATTCAATTCTCAATTGCTTATTTATGTTTCCACAATTTGTTTCACTCTCATGTGTAGGAGCTTGGTGGGGGGGGAAGGGGAAAAAATGTATTATTCCATCTTGGTTTCCAATTTTTAATTTTAGTCTAGGTGAGAAGGCCAATCTGCAGTGATTCAAATACCTGCCAGGTGGGAGAGAGATGGTGTTCTGGTGCCAAGCAAGCAGGCTTTTTCCTAAGCTGTCTAATTAACAGATGCATTTTCATCAACCTTGAAATCTAAGGAAGCCGTGTATGAGGATCCTTCACGTTCCAGATGAAACAGAACCATGTTTTTGTGATAAGAATTTGTATGTATGAAATGTTAGTCCAATGGTACATAAAAATACTCATTCTAACATGGTAAGATGAGCCTCCCTGAACATTCACTGGCTGAAATATTGACTTGAAATCCTGGGAATGTGTGTGTGTGTTTCTGTGTGTCTGTAAGAGTGTGTGTGTGCAGAGAGGGGGAGGAGGCGGCATTCTTAATTCTCCTTCCAGTTTACATAAAAATCACTTGTAAAAGATCTGAAAATGGGTATGAAGTTGAGATCTTAAAGTCACTTACCATTCAGTGCACTCAAAAATTGGCCAACAAGTCATTCGCTTACTTCCTTGGCTCCTTGCCTATGAAATTCACTGTGGAAGGATTTATACAAAGAGTTTGATGGAAATGGGAGACCAAGTCAAGACTATATTCCTGTGCTGCTGAGGAAATATGTCTTTAGTAAAGTGAATATACTTTTTAGTGTGCCTGGAATGGAGTTTTAAGCAATAGCTTTAAGCTGGTGATTTGTATACTTTGAACTCTCTAATGGAAATAATACCAACCATTGGTTTGGGTAAGATTAAATCCTGGAATGGCTTTTGTCCCATTGGTCCGTTCTTCTATCAAAGAAAAAGTTATCTCATCTGAAAGCAATCACATTTGAAAACCATTTGGGGAGAACAAGTAAGTCTCCTTAAATCAAACTCAAAGTTTCCCGAAAGCCGTTAAATAGTAGAACAACAATAGTTTGTATGTTTCTACTCATTTGCCTACTTCTGTTGCTAATATAAATGAACCATTTAGCTGAAATGCCATGGCTAGATCCTACTGTAGGTGTAAATATGGACTTCGAGTTAGAAATTACTGACACATTTATCTGTGTCTGTAATTAATGAACACATCAGCTAAGGAGTGGCATTTGGACACCACTACGCCATTGCTCAAAAGAGGAAGAAGGTGGATGCAATGCCAGAGCACCTCTTGCCCATGTCAGATCTGCAAGCGAACCCCTCCAATCATCTCATGAATTACCGCATGTTCTTTTTCCACCTCTTCAAATCATCCAGCTTTGAAGCATCCATATCATTCCTAAGGCTCTGTGCTGATAAAGAAATCTCCTGCTGTGCTCCACCAGTAGTTATCTGACACAAGGGCACAATATGTGCTCAGTATCAGTGGCAGCACAGCACCTCAGGAAAGATGAACATGGGACAACCTTTTGGAAAGGTCATTTTAATCTGTGTCAAAAGCAAATGCTTGAAAGAGCCACAGCTTGGACAAAAGACATTTCTGCTGTATTCTTCAAATGGTGCATTTCAAAAAGGTCTGGACCTCTGTTATATGATCCCAATCTCTGGCCTCATAAAAGTTTAGAAAAGGTAGGGTGAATAACGGCAAAATATTTTCTGGCCTGGTTTGAAAAAGCCCGGATGAGTGCCAATGTATTTGGAATGGAGCTTGACAATTTTTTATTTATTTTTTCCCATCAAAGTAATCATATGTGCTCATTTCTGTGTGCAGCACATGGATAGCAAGCAGGGCATGGGTAGATGGATAAGAATACTGAGACGTCTGTACAGACAGAAGGGACTCATTGAATTAGCTGACTTTCTGTGGATGTAAACACACCCTGCTAAGCAACGTAAAATAACCAATGAGCCATAGTTCACTGAGAATCTCTGGCAAAATGGCATTACCTCTGGCTTCATTTTTTGTTATGATATTGTATTGAATAAACAAATTTATGAACTCTAAATTCAATACCTTTGCCCCAAGCAGAAATTAACTCTGCCTTTTCTGTATGGGGCTTTGCTGCCTCATGATAACAGTGTTCCCTCATTCTTTACCCTATCTAAAATCAAAGTTACCTAAAGTTCCTGCACAACTTTCTCACAAGCTTGGAACGAGGCAAGGAGAACACAATTCAGCATTGACCCAGAATATGTCAGAGTGCAGTAGCTACTTGTTAACCTTGTTTGAGAGGGAGGAACAAAGTTGACCTGGAACTGCTCCTTTCTTCAGGAATGACAGTCTGACTTACTAGTAGAGCATATTCCGTTATGATGCTGCCTGCATGCTCATTGAAAGTAAAATTACCTGTGTTTCAAAGTAGGCATATTTATTTTTGCATAGAAAACTGCACAGTCTGCAGCACTCCTTGACTGAAGCACATGGGCTCAGGCAGACCACCCGCACACTCTCTGCTGTACATCACTCCACAGGATGGAAGTAAAGCCTTGATGAGGTCTGGAGTTATTGATCCACTTCTCAAACAGCAATCATTTTGTGGAAATGACTAGATTCTCAGCCAAAAAAAGGTAAATACTGAGTAACAGAACAAATTCCTCTAGGATTAGTTTCATTTTTCACAGAACAACTAAAACCAGCTATTTAACAATTCTTTAAAATAACCCTATCATTAGGAAGTGGTAAATACAGACTGGTTCTTAGTGTTTATTCCCATTTCTGACCAAAATGTCCTTTTGGGCATGCTGGACAGAGAACAAAACCTAGGAAGTGCCTGTAAAATGTTTACAACAAGAGAAAAAGTGCCAGCTAACACTAAGCAAAGCTTTAACAGTAACAGTACTGCATGAAAATTTTGTAAATGGCTTTAAAAATCTGTTTTTTTGTTTTGTTTTCTGTTGTCAAGAAAGCTGTAAAAATGCAATTTACTTTTTCAGATATCCAACATAAGAATGGTATTAGTGTCTCACCTGCAGTAGAAAGTATAGATACTACGAGTACAGATCTAGAATCCACAGTAATCCAATTAAAAGCCAGTATGAGGGTTATTAATAACTTCCATCCTTCCATAAAGAATACTGATCAACAAATGACTCCAAAATAGATGTGATATCAACATATGCTGTATACGTGGCATTATGGATTACAGTAACCAGTTTGGAAATTTTCTTAACAAAAGAGGAACATGTTTCTCAGCAAGTCCAAAGCATGCACTTGAACAGTCAAGAATGCTTTCCACTAAGACAAAACCCAGGAACAAGGCTCCACAGCAAGACTGCAGCTTCCAAGCTCTCAGTGCACTTACTTTCAGACATTTGTACAACCTCCTCTGAAAAGCTTCAAAATATGACCATCCAAAACATGTACCTTTCTTAACTTCCCCTGAGGTTCTGCATCCCCCTCTTCTGACTTCACCCATCCAATTAACCACCACCACAAGATGAGAACAGATTCCTCCAGTACTGTTCTTTTCAGTATCACCTCCCAAATTCAATTAAAATTGCTTGTCCAAGTGGAAAACCCAGATCCACAATTTCCCCATGAGTCTAAATTAGCTGTCAGGCACAACTTTGGCAGGTGATTCTCTGCTCAAAAGAAACTGTATAGCATTGATTCAAGAATTATCCAACACTCAATAAATCTTCTACTGCTTGATTTATCTTTAAGAATGAATTGAGTCTAGTCATGATTTACGAGGCAATTGACTGCCAACTGCAAAATACCCCTCCCAAGGGCAACACCAGCTAGGTCTCTACTATACTCAAGCAAACTTTTTGGATGTCTGCATTTCTACCTGACTCCTGCAATTCTGTCAGTTTAAGAAATGATCATCTACAGACCTGATTCAGACATTCAGACCAGCCAAAGAGGTCCTCTGATTTTTGTTTTTGTGTTTGTTTTTGTTGTTGTTGTTGTTGTGGTTGTTGTTTTGGTTTGGTTTTGGTTTTTGTTTTTTATGCTCACCTTCTGCAAAGTTGTGGAAGATGTCAGTGGCCTTGTAACTTTTCTTGAATAAAAAAATATTAAAATGTATGCAGGTGTCTCACAATTTCATTGCCTTACTTATCTGCTGTGCTGGTTACTTCCCCAGATGTGGAGTTCAGAACTGGTTACAAAAGCCATTATCATACAGTCCTGGTCTTCTCAAGTATAACCATACACTGTTAATGAAAACCAACAGCTGGACAACCAAGGACATGGGAGAAAACATAAGGCTTCTTGCCTCAAACCTTGCTTATAACCTACCTCTTTTATGATATTTAGAATAATGAAGAAAAAGTTAGAGGTTATTGTTTTAAGACTTTTCCAGCATCCTTCTTCATTCTTCCCTGTCTTCTTCACTCCTCTAAGTGAAGCAACATGGCCAAGCATCCTCCTAAAGCTACACGGCTACATAGGATTTATAGGCAGAATGGGAGGTGAGTAATTCAGGTTCCAGAGCTCTGCTGTGGAGGAAGTCCTTTTCTCCTGCTCCTGCCACTTGATTCACCCCCAGTTTTTACAAAAGGCACTTGGTTCAGTGACTTCATGAGATGAAGAATCTACCACTTCTCTTAGTTTTCCTCATGCAGTGTTAAAAAATGAGTGGTAACAGACACTTGTGACATTTTCTTGCATGGATTAAAGAAACACTTGGTACTTTCTTTGCCATGGACATGAAAGTATTCAAATAAAGCAGTCAAGTTCCATTTTCTTTTTGATAATGTAAACAGTTTAAATTCCTCAGTATGAATCATTTCTTAATGTTTTCAAACTTTTTTGATGCTCTTTTTGACATTCTCTCTCAAATTTCTCATTTTTCTTAATGACTAACTGACAGCATCATTTACTATTTAATGTCTGACATGTTCAAAGTGAATTCACTCTGCTACTGTTCTAGGTCTCCTCATCTGTGTCCTACTATCACATTGCAAGGTAATCATCATGTTTTGCAGGTTAACAATGACCCTCTTCTCCAGCTGATGTTTTCTCACTGACTGCCAATTATACTCCACTGGTAAATTCTATCTACTGTAGTTTTATTTTTTCCTGATTCATGTTATGAATGCATTGATGCATTGGATGTCAGCTCTCCAATAGCTCATTGTGAGCACCAGTTGAAATAAGGCATTTGATAATGACTCTCCAATGACAATTTTTCATTGTGTTTTTTGAGATTCATCTCACCCAATCCTTAGTCCTATTAACATGTACTGCTACTGTATATTGATAATTTCAAATACTATGCTACAGTAAACAAACTGTTTTACAAAGCCTTAATACACTCCATCACTCAGCTCTTTTGCATCAGTTGCTAGAAAACTCATCAAGGAATTACCTTACTTTTGTTTAACAATTTTTCATGCATTATGTACACTGTCACGATTCAAGGCCCCATTCCTTACTATCATTTGATTTCTTTGTTAATTTATCTGTTATTTTACCCACGAATCAACTCAGGTTAAGTATTTTTCATATGAATACAGCATATTACTCTTAAATATTGGTAAAACTATAGTGCTCTTGAATTTTCTGAAATGTCCTCAGTTTTCAGAGATCAAATTTTAAATGAGTATCAGGAGACCAAAGATATTCTTGGTTTTAGGATTTCTGAACACAAGTTATCTTTATTTTTAATTGATGTCTTGAATTTGCCACTGTATGGTGTTTTTCAGCCACAAATATCTTTTTTTTTACTTTTTTCTTTTCTTTTTTTTTTCTTTTTTTTTCTTTTTTCTTTTTTCTTTTTTTTTCCCCTCAAGGAGGAATTAAAACTTGTAGTCATCTCAAACCTCATATCTAAACCACTCAGATCTAAAACTACCCTCCTGCTCAACACTTCTTTCATTCCATGAGGGAGCTGTATGGAGGATGCAATGATGTTAATCCCTTAGAAAGGGATTCTGAAAGTGTTCTGTCATTTTTGTGATAGTAAGGACACATTTGTCTGTTCAAAGTTAGCTTTCAGATGCAAAAGCTTTATGATAGAAAAGTTTCATTTTTATTTCTTGCACTCTTAACATTGAAGCTTTATTTGCATGAGCATTGCTGCAACTTTTCATCTTTGCACAGCTGATTTTTATATTAAATGCACAGTGTGCCCATTGAAGATCTTGTGTTTGTCTGGTCAAACTGGCTTTGTTGAGGACTTTATAGGAAGGAGGGTCAGTTCTTTCCGGGTCTGAAATTCATATGTAGTCTAACACTGATAGCAAACAATGGCTTTGTTTCCTAGGGCCCCAGCCAACTTCTTTAGTTTATGTTTTCCCTTATTATTTTTAAATGTAACAATAAGATTTCCATGGAAGTATGTAAGGCCAGGTTGGATGAGGCACTAACCAAGAGCAACAGTATCCCTGTAAGGAAACTACAAACTGTTCAAGGGGTATACAAGAGCATGGATGCTGAAGGTGCTTAGCTTTAAAGATGTCATCTCTGGAAGCACCTCAAACACTGTGGGAAAGAAACCAACAAGGACAAAGTAATAATCATGACAAAAATGTGATAAATAATGGGGAGAAATTTCTCCACAATGTAAACAGCCATATCTCAGAATATCCTGGCAAAGCACAGCACTGAGGGTGGCAATTGCCACAGTAAAAGAGAAACATACCATGTGGATCCCTGAAGCCTTTTCCTTGAGCAGCTCCATTCGACCCTGGGATGGTCCCAATCAGCATTGCAGAAAACTGATGCCAACTTATTTCAGCAAAAAAACTGGTTGTCCACAATGCATATGAAAGAGTGTATAGCTAACGTTGGCTTTGCCAAAGGCTTACAAAGCCATCAACTTTTAAACAAGTAACCGGTCAGTGCAGGTCTGCTTAGTTTCATCTATTGGCCAAATGTAAGGCTAAATTGCTCTTAAAAACAGGCTTTAAATAAATAAATTAATTAATTAATAAAATTAATCATCAAGTAAGACATACAGCCTCAGAGACCCTCTGCCACATGTATCTGTCTGCTTTATTGTTTGTGAAACACCAGCATTTCTCTGCCTTCTGTCTGGTACTTCAGTCCCTCTTTGGTCCACTTGGATTCAAGCTCTCAGCTCCTGCTCCCCTTATTCCACCCTTCAGGCAGAATTGCCCTTTTATCTAAAAAATCAGCACCTGGAAACTCATGTGGATAGCACCTCCACCCCCAGTGTTACTTTTGGTATCACTGAATACGGGCTGAGCCTGTGCCAGGATCAAGGCTCTGGGAAGGACTTGGCAGCCACATGGACCTCGGCAGCTTGACAGGGCAAAGTCACCTTTAGTTTTGGCTGCAGATGCCAAACCCTGCATGAACAAAGACAGTGCTTCTTTATTTTAGGAGCTAAGAACTTGGCAGACAAGATAAAATGTCTTAGATAAAGAACTTATGTCAGTCTCCCTTTGGCTGTTTCTAAGATTTCTGAATGTTTTGGCAAACTCCGGTGCTCTCCTCAGGACCTGGAAAGCAAGTCCTCCACTTCGTAGTGCAACCTGCTTCATTTCCACAGGTTGCCAGTGACCTAATCGCTGTGCAGGCTAGTGTACATCTCTGACCTGGCCAGCATGTTGCTGCAGCCTGCCAATTAGATGTCTACACATTATGCATGACTTTGTCTTAGCACTTGAACATTTTACACTGAAAAGGGGGCCTACAGACTTTACCCAGAGAACTGGAAAGTTCTGGACAAATTAATCTGCTGCCTCATCTGCAACCTTGATTTTACTGTCAGGGACAAAACCCAGACCTTGGTTTCCGTCCACCTGATAGCTCTGAATTCAGACCAGATCCCAGAACACACACTGCAATGCTCCTGCAGGTCACCGGTTGCTCTTTGCAACCAAGAGCAAAGCAGCCCTTTTGCCACTTCTTAGACAATCAGATGTTTACGGTTACTTGGTTTTATTAGCAGCTGCAGACATGCTAGGCTCATCTCTGAAAAATTGCACAATGTGTCCTGTTTACAGCTTTAGCTGAGTGGGGGCAGGAAAGATAAAAGATTTGCTTTATACAGTGCTGATATGTTGCTTAAATCTGGCTCAGGAAGCACAATATCAGCAGCTGTAAAACACTGGATTTTTAACTGCTGGACAAACTCACATGGTTGTTTTCCCAGTGACATGGCTAATTCACAGCCCAAAACCCTGCAGCTGAGCTACTATTAAAATAAGGCAGCTGGTGAATTGGCTGGAGAGAGAATAATGAGTCTGAGATTCTCCCCCTGTCTCTGCTATGGATTTGCGCTGTAAATGAAATAGCTCTGTGCCTCCAGTCACACCTCTGAAGGAACCAGACTGCCACAGTGAAGGCAAGTAAAGGACTTCACAGGTTTTCTGGAGAATTTTGAAGGCAGGTAACTTAAATGCATCAAAACAGGAAAATCAATAACATTATAACTAGTCTTATAGTATAATACTAATACTATAGTATAACGGTAAGATTTTCAAATGTTAATACCATAATCACAAATCACTGAGTATTATAAATACTTTGGTAAACTTCAGGGTTTATTATTATTATTATTATTATTTATTTATTTATTTATTTATTTATTTATTTATTTATTTTGTAGCACTCGTGCTTCTTTGTCAGTCAGCAACAGAATACCACAGAAGCCTGTTTTCATCTACAACTTACTTATTCCTGCTAAATCCCATCTGTGAATCAGACAACAAGACTTCTAATGAGTACAAGTCTTCACGATTTGTATTGAAAGACATAAAATTTACAGAAAGTTATTTTTTCATCCAAATACAGGACAGAAGCAGCTGTAGGTGACTCAGTTTATTAGTCACATATGCCATTCACATACTCAAATATATTCTTTATGTACATGTACTGCTAATGCAAAAATGCCTATACAATGCCTTTATTTAGATAGAGACGCTTCAGAATGAATAATTAGCAAAGCAAGAAGAAAATTTCATGTACAAATTATTGTGTAAACCGTGCTAATACAACTTCCATTTGAAGACATGCACCAATGCTTCCACACTGTGCTTTGGGTCTCCCCATGCCTGGGGCAACAACCATCTCCTGCAGACAGCAGAAAGGCGAGCCTGGAGTTTGGGGCGCAGTCTCAGGCAGAGCAACACTCTGCCACCAGGACTCCTGTGCCACTGTCCAGGTAGTTATTCCTGCTTTGGAAAAGGAAGTTCGGCATGCTCCTCTCTTCTGGCTGAAGGTTTCAGTAGCTTTGTGTGCTCACTAGTAGCAAGTTTATCAGTTCATGGCTGCAGTTACTCCCATCCAGTACAGATGTGGCCTGAAACCTCTGTGACCTTACAGTCCCCAGACACCCCAAAGGACCTGCCTGACCCCTGCACCAAATGTGTCACTCTTGCTAGCAAGCATCTCCACTTCAAAGCACCAGAGCCAACACTCTGCCTGGACCAGACTTGTAAAGAACTGTCATGGCAGAGAAAGTTGGGGAAAAAAAAAAAAAAACTTTTGGAGATGCCTGCCACTATCCAACCCTAGATTAGAAAATCAAAGATTTTTTAGTGGACAAGGAGAGCTCACAGGAAAAATGTTCAAGATGGAGGAAAGCTGGCAAGCAATGCGTAGGGTCAAAGCAAAGGGGGATAAAGAAATCCCTTCAATCTGTGGCTGAAACATCAGCATATTTCCTAAATTTTGTACAAACTAAAGCAAGCTATTCTCGCCACATTCTTAATTTAGTATCTAATGAAGAAATCAGAAGAAAATCGTTATGCAAAACAGAATGAAAAAGAGAAAACCTTTTCAAAGGTGCTTCAACACATGAAGCTTCAATTCAGCTTCTTAGGTCATGGATGCAACCTGAAATTCAATGTTACTAATATATTTTTGTATATTTTTGTTAATAAATATTCTAAACACTGCTGTCAGTAACGCATTAATCTGAAGGGGAAAAAAATCCCATTAAGATCCTTACATTTGTGTATGTGTGTCTCTGTTCTTGAAAGAGGGGTTGCCAGAGAACACAAACGGGGGAATCATGAGTCAACAATCTTTTATGTTCACATAATGTCCTTTGGGATTGTGTATGTTCTAGCACAAAGCCATATGTTATGTGATCATGGAGAATAAGCATTTAATTGTTGCTATTATATACGGCCATGACTTTTTTTTTCTTTTTTTTTTTTTTTGATGGATCATCTGAGCATTGTTTGCATAGCAAGCACCATAGAGTCTACATTTCAATCCAAGTGGCTAAACAAATCATTACCGTTTCCCATATGTTATGTGAACTTCATTATTACCCTTCACATTTGGAACTGGAGGTGACATTCTTTTTTGTATGCATTGCTTTTTTGGCATTTCATATTTACATCTTCAAAAAGAGTGTCATAGAAAAAAAATTTAGGAGGATCTCTTCTCATCAGCTTTTGAGGACAGTCTTGAGAAACAGGATATTCTCCCAAGCAGAGAGATAAGAGGATAAGAGCCCCACTATTCCAGCAAGGAGCAAACACGTGAGCATGCAGATGGCAACACAGATCAGTTGTACTTTTTCTGCACTTTGGGGAACATCATATGTGACATACAAGCCCTGACTTGCTGTGCAGCACAATGTCTTTGAACTAGAGTTCAGACACACCGCCAGGCTGACCAGTAAGTGCATGACAGATTTTCTGTACCAAAATTCAAACAAAATCTTTGAATCATTTTGCTGTCTGGACAGTGGAGGATGAGAGGGAGAATAGCAGAAGGAGGGAGAAAGGAGAGCCACAGTGTTCTACTGCTATATTAATCCACATATATGTGAAATACCTTCTGGTCTTTCACAGTGGTTTACACTACAGCAGCCCTGAACCTTGCAGCAGCTGAATGTACCTATGCTGAATTTTATGCAGAGTTATAAACATGGCCATATTTTTTTCACTGAGACTAGCTGAAAGCATGCAAGGTACCTGGAAGAAACAGCTACAACTCTGATCCTGCTGCACAGATGTATCGGGCTTATGGGGCAAGGTTTTGCTAGCAGGAGAACTGCAGGTGTGGCCTCTGTGAAAAGAGCCCAGAACCTGCCCCATGTCAGATCAGAGCCAGCTCCAGTCAGCTCCAAAAGGGACCTGCTGCTGGCCAGAGCAAAGCACTGGCTATGCCTCTGGAAAAGCAGATTTAAGAAAAGGAAAAACCTGCTGCACAACAGCAGCTGGGAGAGAGGAGAGTGAGACAACAAACCCTGCAGACCCCAACAAACCCTGCAGACCAGTGCAGCAGGAGGGCAGGAGGTGCTCCAGGCAGGCAGCAGCAGTTCCCCTGCGGCCTGTGGAGAGGCCCCTGGTGGAGCAGGCTGTCCCCCTGCACCCCATGGGTCCCACACGGAGCAGATCTCCACGCTGCATCCCCCCCGTGGGTGGAGGAGCCCCCGGTGGAGCAGGTGGATGTGGCCTGGAGGAGGCTGCGGCCCATGGAGAGCCCCCGCAGGAGCAGGCCCCGGGCCGGAGCTGCAGCCCGTGGAGAGGAGCCCCCGCAGGAGCAGGGGGTCTGGGGGGAGCTGCCGCCAGTGGGGGACCCGTGCTGGAGCAGTTTGCTCCTGGGGGATGGACCCCGTGGTACGGAGCCATGTGGGAGCAGTTCTTGCAGAGCTGCTGCCTGTGGGCAGCCCACAGAAATGCAGAAACCGTGGAATAACATGAATGACAGCAAGCAATTGACTTTAAAACTTCATCTGAAATCAAGGAAAGCCACTCCCACTTCCTGCTTTATTCAGCAAAACAATGTCAATACAATTTGAAGCTGTGGTTCTGCTATTAAATTCAGGCCATTCCAACACAAAGTGATCTACCAGGTCTGGCATCGCATGGCAGCTCTCCAGGCGGTTGCACTGAGCAAATCTTCTCACAGTCCACAGATACCATGTGGTTGATGTGTATTAGAACACAACCTGAAACCATTGCTTTCACTGTGTTTTGTTTTTTGTTTGTTTGTTTGTTTGTTTTTTGTTATTATTTTTTTTTCCCAGTAATTCTAGTCAAAACCTCATCTTCTGATTGAGGCATTCTTTAAAGTGAAAAAATGGGAAAAAATGGCGAGAATGTACTCTTTTTTTTCCTCCTGCAAAATACAACATGGAAGTGAGACTAAGCTGGTGAGCATAGACTATTCTCAGCCTGGAAATTCAGAATTTCAGGACATCTATGAAAACTGTAATGGAAAGAAATTCAAATCACTTACTAAAACAGAACATAGACCAGCAGGGGTTTTGCCCTGAAAAGGCAGAGTAGCAAAACTTTTTTCTAGACTAGACTTGCAGAGATGGGCACTCAAGTTCCTAACCCCTTAAACTCTCTTACATTTCTTGAATTTGTTGATGCAGAAAAGGTAAGAAGATCTGGTTGAAGTTCTTTATTTTTCCATGGAGACAATTTTCCATGGGAGAAGACAGATTCTGTGGAAGCTTTGTAAAAATGAACTGTTAGAGGTTTGGCTGCTTATTTGCTAACTCAGCCTGCCTATGCTTTGGACTCCTGGTTCCTCTGTACATATCCTGATGGGCTAGCTGTTTGAGACCTCTCCACTTTTGTTCAGACTTTGCAGGAAGATGATATGGATCTGGAAGCCCTTGGTTTTCCAGACATCAGAGGCTACTTCAGGTTTAGTAAGCATCTCACCAATTCCCCAAGCTTTTTTCCCCTACTACATAGGCTAATCCAGAGGCTGAGTAGTGGACTTGATGTCTTGCTCCCTGTACATCCAGAAACTTAGATCCTCAGTTTCCAGCACTCTGCTGGCTCCTGCACTGCTTGGGAGCCAGAGGAGCTATTCACCATCTCCTAGGCCTCATATGGGACTTTTGGGGTTCCACTTCCCAGATATCCAACTTGTTAACTAACATTTTCCAAAATTCTCTGCTATTTTGAAAAGCAATATGATGAGAAGGTAAGCAGCCTATCCGCCTGTAAACCAGGAGAGCAGAACATTTAATTATATGTCTCTTGAAGCAGAATTTCCCAGAAATTCCATGTTGGGAACAATGCCCAAACCTGCCCTTTGACATTTTATCCTGGTTTAAAACAAAGCCCTTTTTACAATACAGCACCATTTTCAAGGAAGCATTTTTCTAACTCCACTAATGGGGTTATTTGCTAATTCCATTTCAGATGTGAGCCAAATACACATTGCCTCTCACTTTGAAGTGTGCACACAAAGGAAGGGTAAGGGCAGCAGAGCTAAATACGAGTATGACTTTGAATTTCTGCAAAGCTGTATCCCTTAAGGAAAAAATGTGAAGGATGAGCTCTGGAGTCTCAGGCATTTCGTTTGAGTTTTTTTTTTTTTTTTTCCTCAAAAAGGAAAAACAAAAAATCCTGAGTCCTTTTTGCAGTGTATGGCAAATTGCAAAAGCAGAGGAGGACAAGGGTTAAGGGACAAAGGAAAGCTCAGAGTGTCTTTTTTTGAAATTACTTTCAAATCCAGACATTATTTTTTGGAAGTTTTTCCAGCTGAATAATAGTAAAGGAGTTGGGATTGGGAAGGAAGTGGCTGCAGCAATTCATTTCATTTTTTATCCCTTTTATAGAAAGATCTCTTGTCTATCACACAGAAGGTCAGTTTTAAAGGGAGTAGTCTTCAGTGGGTTGCCTGTCGTTAGGGACCTGTGAGTCTGGAGCCAGTCTCTTTAGCAAAAATAGCCTTTCTGCTTTGGCTATAGCTTTTGCTATCATATATGACCTCAGGAAAGCCAGTTAGACCAAAACATATACTTAAAATCAATCAGTTCACCAGTCTCATTTTGTGGACATCCTTTCCTTTGCTCCATTTAGAGAAAGTCTAAGAGGAACTTTATACTCCTAGTGAATATTGGAGAAAATTAAGGCTTGAAGCCCCTGTATCTTTCATATAATTTGGCAGCCTACTGGAATGAAATTTGGAAAAAGCATTACAAGAGGAAACCTCACCCTTCTTACAGGTTTCCCTCTGGGAGAAAGCTATTTCCTTTCCTAATTACATTTTTATAGGTGTCTTCTTAAGTAATGTATTAACTGCATACAGTAAATATGAAATGCATAGGGATGTTGCTAGGTGTTAGTTCCAGTTGTCATTTATTAACTTTAAAATGTTTTTCCAGCCTGTGTGCCAGAGGACTATGTAGGATGATGATGGTGTGTGTATTCTATGACATATATAAAGGGTGTGCGACTTCATTACCCATAGTGAATGTCCACAGTTTGAAGAAAAATGCCTTAAATCTCCAGTCTCCTCCACCCAAACTATATTCGTTTTTACATCAGCCAAGAAATCTTTTTTATCCATACTTTAAATTATTCCAACTGCTCTCAACATGCAGATTAATAAAGAATGTGTTTAAAATATAGATAATATCTAAGATTATTTGTATTAAAGCACCAACTGTCAATCTGGAAAGTGCAAGAGTGAAAGCACTTCTAAAGAAGAAAAAAAAATATATTGATGTGACTCTTGAATGAAACCTGAAAATGTATTTTACAACCACCACTATACAACTGTGTTTCCTTAAGCAATTTTAGTATAACTTACATCATAAAATCAAAAAGCTAGAGTGGATAAAAAGGGCTTTGGATAAGTTAAAAGAAAAAAAAAAATCATACTCCTGTGTTAGGACAGAATAAGGTAATTTGCATTTACTAGATCCCACAGCTCCATATTGTGCTTTGTTTGTCAGAGAAAAATTCTCTGTAATGACTTCATGGGTGGGAGGAGAAAGGCAGAAAGGGTAAAAGAAAACATACCACCATGTCAGACCACTGATCGTAGTGGTTTCAACTAGAGGAGAATAAAAACTTTTTCCAACTGTACTTCATAGCCCAGAATCACACACGGTAGAAGGCATTTCATTCATTTGTTCAGCTTCTATTTCCTTTCCTTGAGATGTCTTTTTATCTACAGTTGAGGAGAGCATATTTTATATTCATTAGGCCAAGCTCCCCTGGTGTAACCCTAGCTAAGTGTATGGAGTTGGGCCAGGAACACTTTCAGCCTCTGGTCTCGTTCTTTCTGGAGCCATTACCACCTGAAACCGGCATCCTCCCCTGAGGCATGGCTTTTTGGTCGGCCAGTCGGCGTACACAGACGTAAGGCAACACTTTCTGCCTGGTGATTGGTAGCTGCCTATGAGTCCAGTCTACAAATTGGTAAAATGAGATACCTTTGGGTATTGTGGGAGAGTAAACTATATACAGGCATTTCTCTCTTCCAAAATGAGAGCTTAAATGGCAAGTTTAGGGGCAGGTGCTATCCTGGGAAAGCAAAAAGTGCTTAATCCAAGCATTTTGGCAGATCTCTGAGTAATAGCATGGAAGCAGAACAGCAGCTACATTACTATGTGCTGTTAGTTTTCACAGCTCACATTGAAAGTCAGCTCTAGGATAAGTTTGCCATTGCAGGCTTTGCAAACAAATGGGAAGTACTCAACCATTGTTCCAGTCAGCCCTGAATTCGGGCCTGTATTTAAATTATAGCTGCTATTTCTTACTTTTTCTCTCACGGTGGTTTAAAATAATAGAACATGGAGTGAGGATTCAGCTACATCTGAGCTTGTTCCCTGCAAGCACAATGCAGCTTGACTGTTCACGTCACCCAAGGAGAAAGACTCTGGGTAGTGCTTGTAGTCAATTAGAACTCTTCTTTCATGTAGATATTTAAAAATATGTTAGATTAAAAAGGCTTTAAAAGTAATAGGGCTCAAAATTTTGAAATCCTGCCTTGTTTTAAAATTAAAAAAGGCACACAGCAAAATCAGGTTAACTTTTATCCTTCACTTTTACTGCTGTTAAATGCCACATCAAGAGCCTGAAACAATGCAAAAAATGTTAACTTCAGATAGTCTGCATTTTTCCTCCAGTCTTAAGAAAATTGTGTAATTCTTTTCATCTGTTAATTCAACTGTTCAAAGAAATGTTATGCAATAATATGCAAGCTCCCTGTATATGAAACAGCTAATGAGAGAAACAGCAGCTGGGAGTCTCCAGTCACTCTCCTAGAATGGTCAGTCCTGCAGTGGAACACTGTAGCCTTTACAAGAAAACTGCATAAGTATTCAGATAATATCTTGAAGAATAAAGTAGCAATACGTTTCTTCCTGTCCCTTTACAGATGCAAATACCCCAGGTCTGAATCAACGCAGCCAAATGGTAACATTTGATGCTACCACAATACAAGGCCCTTGAAGAGAAGTCGGAGCTTTAACTCATCTCAGTTTTACCATTGCAAATGAAGAAGGCTCTTTAAAATGCTTGCAAAGATTAGGTGTAAGATAAATGTGACGTTTTTGTGGCTACAGTGCGTGGTCCAAGGACTAAGTTGTACTTGCTTTTCTCATGGCAGGAACCTCCTTGTACCTAACAAGTGGTTAGGTTCAAGGCCAACAAATTGTTTCAAAGTCCATGTCCTCAGATTGAAACAAACAAACAAAAAAAAAGTGTGAATATAAATATGTGCATGATTGAGTGCTTTTTTCAACAGTGGATGTACACAAATTCCTGATGAGCAAAGGGACATTAAATTTGCACTATGAGATAATAAAGTACTGATAATACTCACATTTTTGACCTCAACAGCATCAGTAAAAGCTGAAGTGCTCTGTTTTCACTGGAAAGCTAGGATAAAGTAGTAATTTCAGCTAATTATATCACTGAAAGTCCTCTCCCCCAGCCCCCATCTGAACTAAGTGAAATAAAAGGAACACCTTCTTTGGCAGTAAATATAAAACCTAAGAGCCAAGTCAGCAGGAGATTGACTTCCTCCACCCTCCAGAATCTTTGCTTATTAAATTTACAGACAATAATAAATTAGGAGGGGCTGGAAACACTTGGGAGCACAAGATCAGAATTCAGTGTGATCTTGACCAATTGGAAAAATGAGATGAAATTATGCAGGAGAGAAGTCAACATGGAAATGTGTGAAGTTCTTCCATTAGGAAGGAGGCTCAGCTGCATACCTCTGAGGGGGACAACAACTACTCTGCTAGCAGCTCCTCATAAAGGGCTCTGGGACCCCAGCAAACCTATGGGGTGAACACAAGTCAGTAGTGATACATAGCTGTAAACAAACTCAACACTACAGTAGAATATCAAATTATGAGTGCTATATTTAAGATTCACCAAGACATGCCTTCAGACTACACAGTACTGACATGGTGTATAATGGTGTAACCTTCTGGCAGCACTGTGCTTCCACAAAGAGCAACACAGAGCAGGAAGAAGTGCAGAAAACATCAAAAATGAACAGAGGTCTGGAAAACATGACCTATGAGGACAGAATGAAAGACCTGGCTTTGTTTAGACTAAAATAGAGAAGTCTGAGGGGAGACATGATAACAATCTGCAAATATGTAGAAGATTGCTGCAGAGAGGACAATGAATTATGCCCTGTGCTTTATGGATTAAGACTGAGAGTAATGGGTTTAAATTGCACCAAGGGAGTTTCCCACCTAGGGAGGCTGTGGAATCTCAGTCACCAGAGGTTTTTAGGAACTGTTTAGTCAATCATCTGTCAAGAATGATTTAGAAGTAGTTGCATTGGGATAGTGGGCTGAGCTTTGGAGATGACTTCTCAAGGGTTCATCTTTCTTCTGTGACTGGATGACAGTTTCAACCTAATCTTACAACACTTTTCTTCTCAGAACAGACTTTTGCCCAGTAATAAACAAAGCAAAACAATCCTTTGTTCATGGGCTCACTCTTCTCCTGACAGTGGAACCCAAATTTGTCCATCTCTTCTGGGGTCACTGCAGGAATATGTGCTAGGAAGCCACTTCTCACCTCACATCCCTGTGTCATATATCTAAAAAAAAACACCTGTATTAGTAATAGTCAGTAGTTTCCCTTTTCTATTCCTGTAACCTCTTCCATCTTTTAACCCCCTATTGATTTTCCCACACCCTTCTTCTCCATCATATAATTTTCTCTTTCTATTCAGTCTCAATAGCCTACAACTCTCTAGGACTTGTTTCTGTTTCTATATACTCCTTCCCATCTCTCTATCCTCATTGCCAAGCTCATATTAGACATCCTATGTCTACTCAACATTTATGGCACATGGCCCAGCATTAATACTCCTTCCATTCTCTTTCTCATGCCCTTTGCCATCAACACTTCTGTACCTGTCCTTGAGACAGTTGCTCCATCCATTCTTGCTCTGAAACCATCTCAGTCACCCATAGCACCATCATTTCTCATTGTCTTATTTCTTGTGCTTCAAGGAAAACAAGATGTCTGTTTCATTTTTGCCTCAGTAACCACCTTCTCTTACAGAAACCTTTTTGCTTTTTTTACGTCCCATACTATAGATAGGTCAATGGGGAGCTTTTGATACAGCTGTGTGGGCTCTTATTGTGGAAACCTACGTCCTCCTGAACAAAGGCTACGTGCATTGAGGCGATGCTTCAGGGATGTGGTCAAGCATTACTCATTGGTGGAAAATAAAAATTTCTTTCCTCTGCACTTCCACAAAGCTTTTGCTTTTTTTTGCTTTCCCTTTTCCCTTTAATTAAGTTATTTAATTAATAATAATTTTCCCTTAATAATTATTTTTCCTTTAATTAAATTATCCTTATCTCTCAACCAATGAGTTGTTTCTTTCCATTTCTTCTTCCCTCCTCTTCTGAGGAGGGGGACTGAGAGAGCAGTTGTGGTGGCATTCAGCTGGCTAGCAAGGTAAAACCACCACACTCAGGAGTGACTTTAATGCTCAGGCTCTCTCTCTTGTTCTCTGCCTGAGCTATGCTGTAGGTACACCTGAGCTATGCTGAGCTTTGTAGGTACACCTGGATCTGCCCTTGTATTTTCCTGATTCTGACCCTTAACTTGACCTGATGATGTCATCTGCTGATTTCACCTCAGACCTCCCTCATCAGTACAGGCTTCTCTGGCAATCTGGACTGTTTATCCTGGCTCTTGCTGCCTGGTTTTCCCTATTAATATTGCATTTAAAAAAAAAAAAAAAAAAAAAAAAAAGGAAATATAATCAAAACTGCAGGAACAGGAATATAGAACTGCGTATTTCCACCCTGTCCACAAAGAACTGACATGAGGCCTGGGTCATGCTCTTTTCCTCAGGGCATTACTTAACAGCATCAGTGTTACTCAGCATTACCCACAAATGAACAATCAACACATAACACATATCCACAGGGTAAAGTAGACCATTTTCTCTCAAACAAAGAATTTCTCAATTTTTTCTTGTTTCTGGAAGCTTTTTTCCATGCTTTCTTTTCCATTTTTCCAAGCTCCAGAGTTTGCCACAAACCCAAATAGTATACCTATTCAATTAAGAAAGGTTTCAGTTTCATTCCATGCAGGAAAATGGATAATACCTGATATTTTGCAAACCACTTAATCCCAAACAGTTTTTAACAGGATCCACTTTAGAATTGTGCTGTCTGCTTCCTGTATCTTGTGACCTTTAAAGAACGATACCAAACTACTCTGGCAACCCATTTTAAGAAAAGAATTCAGTGACACTCAGTAGATGTTCAACTGGGAAAGTCCCCCACATAACAGTTCCCAGAAAGACAGGAAAACACCATTCATTTCCCCAAAATGCAGGACATTCAAGGATATATGTTACATGTAAAACAGCAAAAATTTAATGAAATTAAGCTATTCTTCTGCCAATCATTTTCCTCACACATTGCCACATAGTCCTTCAAAGCCAGAGTTCTAATGTTCATAAGCTATTTAGGAAATACATATATTTTTTTTTAATTTTTGTCACTTTTTTTTCAAATAAATGTTTGAAAGCATGCTCAAATTCCTCAAAATGACCTATTAAATATTTACATTTACAGTTTTCTAGGATTTTTTTTTTTATAGCTGAGATATATTTAGTTAACCAGGAACTTTTCCTGTCTCCCTTTAGGACCGTCTCATTCAAAATGGCTTTGTCTTTATGACAGGAACTGAAAATACAAACCTTCAGGCTTCCCTGTTTGAAAACCAGAGTGCCTCTGAGGGCACGTTATACTGAAAAGAAACCTTTTATTATTGCAATTCTTTAGTAATTAAATGTAGACTCCTCTGTGCTTCTATCAAACAGATCTCACAAGGATAACCTACTGATTATGATAAATTTAAGTACAATATGGGATGGTAGCACCATCCATGACTGTTTTTTCCTCGTGTTTGCCATTAGAAAACCTGATTTCAAGCATTTAATTTTGCCAGACTTGAACTGTGTCAGCTAAAGTTTTCCATTCTCAAAACCACAAGTATTCAAGCATTTCTGAGGAGTCCAGGGGGGGATTTTTTTTTTTTATGTATATATATTTTTTTTTGGACATGTGACAAAATTGTAGTAAATTTCCATTTGAAAAGATCTAGTTCCTGTGTGGTAGGGCAGATTGTCTCACCAGGAAGGAAAAAGGTGTTAACAAATTATTGGTTTACCAATGAGCTGCACATCTGCAAGTCTCAGATAGATGAAAGTCTCTATTCAGCTTGGATTAATGATGCCGTGGCTATTGCCAACATGCCCTAAATTGCAAACCATAAAGCCTCAGAAAGCTGAGTCTCACATTAAGCAAATTGAGATGATCCATTAGATTTGGAAGAAGAGATCCTTCTTCAGAGATCAAACTAGCACAAAAGATTAGGAAATGTTACTGGGATATGCGTTGGCTGACTGGGGACAGACTACAGTTACTCCTGGAAAGAAAGGTATCTACAAAAGGGAAACATTTCCATTTTACTTCATTTCCATGGAGACTGTGACAACCTCCAGAGCAAGGAATCATTTTTTTTTTTTTTTTTGAGTGTGGCCTCTGTATTCTGTCTTACTCCTGCTTCAAAAATCTGGATTTTTAAAAAAGCATTAATTACAGCTCACATATCCTCAGCAGAGATATCAAATTTTCTGAAGATTCTATCTCTACTAAGCAGGCTGCAACCCAAAGCTGAACACCTTCCTTGCAAATACCACTTGGGCTATGCCAGTTTTCTGTATTTTAATAATGACTCCTGATGCGGAGTCCAAAGCTTGCAGATGAGAAAGTCAAATAAATAAAGTCTGAAGAAGACCATCCAAAAAATCACTATGGCAAAAATAAAAATTTCAATCCTGCTGATAACCCATAAGTGTAGTGTAGTTTATCAGTGTGTAGCCACAGGATAGAATGCACTCTCTTGGTTAATCTGGTTTTGAGCTGGAAAAGTATTCAGGTGTGTTATTCCACATTTGCTTTGACCATACCAGAACTGATTCTGATATTCAGACTCCTGAGCATTATCAAACTGTGTAAGACTCCTGTAGTTATTGATGAAACACTTGTATTGTGGAGAAGATCAAGATGATATATAGTGAAAGCATAGGATTTTGCTTCACAATACTAAAGCACTTTCAAAAGAACTTTGCTAAGGAATTTACACAACTTATGGAAGTATCTTGATTTATATATACAAAATTTAACATGTATAAATTGGAGGTGCTGGTTGAACACAACATTTTTTACCATACTGAAGGTGACTTGGGCATACTGATTGATTTGACATAGCAGTGGGGAATCAATTTTTTCAATTTTTTAAAGTGGAGTGATTAATGAAATTTAGTGATTCTGTTCTGGCAAATTAAACTGAAGTATAACCACAATTTTCCAGTGGAAAATAACATCTGTCTCCTTCAACTTGTCACATACATTATCTATATTTTTATCTGTTGTCAATGAAGGCTCAGAATAGGTATTTAAAAAAAAAGTTTTAAAAAGCATTTATCTAACAATATTTTTTCTACGATGAAGACAAGTAAACTAGGAAGAATACAAAAAAAAATTTTTTTCAAAAGTTTATTTTCATATTATTTTAAATATTTTCCAAAATAATTAAGAGTTATTCAAAGACAGAAATAGTTTACTTACATTTAAAGGTCGTTGAATAATATCAGACTGCAACAAGACCATAACTTTTTAATAAGACTGGCAGAGTTGTTCTTTTAACTTAGAGCAAAATGGTCACAGGCTAGAAAAGCTCTACAGCTTACACCCAACAATCAAAGGTGTCCTACAGCTTACACCCAAAACTCAAAGCCACTTCTCTGATGATTTCCTGGAATGAAGTCAGAATGAGTAGTCTCACTTCATCAAGAGATCTTTTGTCCTTATTTTTGCAATAAAGGCATCAGATTGTACAACAGAAAAACTTTGAGAACAGTTTGAGGAATTTCCAGAAAATAAAATCAGAAGAAATCTGTACATTAAAAGGGAATATTATGCTGCTTGCCTATGGCCAGCTACTGGTCGCCTTTCTCTCAGCATGTCGTTATTCTCAGAGTAGCAGGTCCAAAGCTCCATATGCTGGCAAATCTCAGGGCAGAAACAATTGGAGTTTGCCACCCAAGGTGGCTGTGGTGAGCTGTAGTTCAAAAGAAAAGAACATATGGCTTTAGTAAAAATCTTTCCAGAGAGTGAAGTTTGCTTTTTTGTACAACCAACTGAATAAAGACCATCAGGAAGATATTTACATTACTACTATGTTAAGAGATCCAGAACTTACTTTAAAAAGTGAAACAACATAACTTGTAGACTATTCTAACCCAAATTAATCTGAAAAATCTATTTTTCCTTAGATTTTTCTTTTTGAATTATTTCAAATTTGTGTCAAGATCAGGTAATGTATCAACAGTCTGTAAAACCAAAGCATATGTTTAAACCACGTAGAAAGTTAAACAGGCTTCACTGTGTTTGATTCAAGAAAGAAACATGGAAGAAATATGAAGGAGATGGAATAAATGGAGATGGAAAATAATATGAATTAAATGAGGCATACCAACAAATGCAGTTTTCAGATTTTCATTGGTGTTAAATGTAGTATAATTTCCTTTCCAAAAAAAGTATATTGAAAAAGGACACAAACCTTTATAAAGAGGCAAGCCTCAAAGATGTATTAAGAGCCTTTAGCTGCATTAGCTTTCTTTTATCAATTGCACAAAATCTTAATTTTAAAATAAAAGTACTATTTTCTGCAATTTCTTTTATAAACAAACACTTGAAAGTCTGCTATAGCTCAGATAGCAATGATGTACAAGTGATACCTTTTATTCAAGTTTATTCATGTTTATCCTTTGCATATTAGGATTTGCAGTTACTGATGCCAGTGACAATAATCTGAAGAGCTGGAATCACAACCACATCTCATGCTTTAACCAGTTCATCAGAATATGGTCTCATCACATCACTCATTCTTCTATTTAACTTTTTCTCATCCTCATTTTTCTTGACCTGTTGTTTGACATGTTTACTCATTTGCTTACTTCCTTTGGTTCAATGAATTAACTTTTTTGCTATTGGTTTGGTATACCCTCCTTCAAAATCTCCAATGACAAATTATTGTAATCTCTCACAACTGTTATCTACAAAGACTGTGACTTTAGTTTTCTTATATTCTTCTTTCTCACTCTCACTTCTGTAATCTTAAAACTATAAACTACCCAGAACTGTCCAATCTGCCATATGTAACTGCATTTTTTTTCCGATATCCAAGACTTTTACACCTTTAACAAATACTTTTATTGGCTCCTTATCTACCTCTGTAACTTATTATTGGAAAGAGGATGTATTTATAAAATATGTAAGTAATCTATCCTAAGTTTCTCTATCCATTTATCTTGTGTGAAATAAAATATTTTTATTATTATATCAAATTATTAGCAAAGAGATGACCTAACCTGAGAAATCAGAGATGGATTCTATTCTAACTGAAGATTCATTAGTAAAACAATTGAATTTTTACAAGACCCAAGAAGGTCATCTGTTCTATCTTTCTGCTCTAGATGAAACTACTGAAAAAAGTAGAATGGGTGAGCTATGGCTTTGTCTTGCCAAATCTAGGAGAACTACAAGAACAAAAGATTTCACAACCTGTTCTAGTGCCACACTGTCCTGGTGATTTTTTTTTTCTAATTTCCATCCTGAACCTCAAAAACTGCAGCATGTACTCACTGCCTCCTGTTATAGCCTACTGAAACACTGCTTGGCTTCCACCTGATAAATGTAACTGCATTCCCTGAAGTACTGCTACATTCCCCTTCCAGAGTCCTACTGTTCTTCCACTAAAAATTGTCTTTCTACTTCATCTAATCACTTTCCACATATTTGACAACACCAAAGCACAGAATCATAGAAATGTTGGCTGAACTAAAAATGCCCACTTCCTAGCTTTCATACCTCCCCTGTTTGGCCGTGTGCTCTAAGCCATTGATTTTCTCACAAGTCCTTCTTTAAAGGAAAAGTCCTTTCTACCACTTTTTCAACCTGCTTTCATTAGCAGTAGATAAAGAGGCTGCCCTTAGGCTGTGTCACTCTCCTGAGAAGCATTACACTCAGTATCTTTCCATTGGCAAAAGGAATATTCCCTAAATAGAGCCAGGCTTATTATTATTTCTAATCCAATTAATGTTTTAAAAGTCTAATCAAAATAAAGTGATTATTAGACAACTACAATGATACTATCACTCATAATCCAAACTGCCTATAGAAAAGCTTCACCAAAAAGAGTTTTTGATGGGATTGGTGAGTCATTAGCATCCCGAGTTCTTCCTTGCAAATTAGCTTTTTTATTTTTTTATTTTTAAATGACATATATAGCTAATTCCTGAATTGTATTACACCTTTTAAAATTGAGTTTATTGCAGTGTCACCCTGCTCTGTCAACCTGCTTTCTTGTGTCAACTGACTTTAAATCATGTTTTTCTATTCTTTCCTGCTACTGAAATAGGACAGAAAGATCATACAGGTATAGGGGAATTTGTCAGATGACCACATCAACAGATTTCTTGTTTCAGTCCTGTGAAAAAATTGCATGTATTTCTACATCTGTAGCTATGTCTATATTGATAAGTAGCACAGCAGCAGGGGATATGTAGAACAAAAGTGTTGGTGCAGAGTTGGTTGTAACAGCCACGTTACTTTCAGAGGGTTAATATAACCAGGTCTACTCTAGTCCCATATTAGAAAGCCTGTTAACACACTGGAGTTTGCTTTAACCTCTGGAGTTTGTCTTTTGGTTTAACTTGATCAGAGACTAATCCAATTCACACCTTCAGGGAGCATACAGTAACAAGAACCAAAGTTGTATAAGCAGGAACTGTAAGATTCCCTTCAAAAGCATTGAGATCCAAACTAGATTGCTAAAACACTCTCAAAGGCAGTCCAGTTTAGCCTTCAGATTTTACAATGACTCATTGCTAAAAAAGTAATTTTACATGTTAAATTGGTGTATCTGTTCCAGAAATGGCTGAAGATAATGCAGAAACACCCTAATTACTGTTTTACATTGTATATTACATTTTGGACGACACAGAAATTTGAGGTTAATTGCAATCTGCATTAACATGGGCCAAAAGAGCTACTAAAAAGCTAACCTGTAGTGCCTTTAAAATCTCTGAATAAGAGCTATAAGAGCTATTAAAGCTGATAAAGAATGTGCTCACATATTTAGAATCCATTGAAATTTGAATATTTTTTTCAATAAGAAATTGTGTTTAATTTATGACAGTATTATATTTCCAAACATAGCCTAAGGAAGCACAGTGAAAAGAGGTTCTAGAAGGTCCTTCTTACATATCAGAACATGTGGAGCTACTGCAGAAACTTATTTTTAATAGACAAAAAAAGCCAAAAAAATATCATTTCAAATATTGGCAAGAGAAAAGACAGCAAGAACTAAAGGGAATAGATGCAGTGTTTTTGAAATGATAAAAAAATATATTCCTTAGTTTGCTAAGGCCCAGGAAGCAGAATATACTCTCTAGTGAAACAGGCATAGTATTTTTCTCTAAAAATTTAGAAAGCTATTCATTGACTCAAATAATTCTAATGTTTCAGTTCAATTATTTCATTTCAAGTGATGTCAAATTTGTGAGGGATTTAAGTCACTGGGAAACTGAAATAAGTGTCATTTTAGGAAGCCAAATAAAATACAATGGTTATAATAAAATTATTATGGCTGTAAAAAACTCTACATTTCTACTTTTTCTACTGCTGAATTAGTAAAATATTTGCTTTGGGCTCCAGACTTAGGAAGTCTTGGTTTCAACCAATTATATTATTCTTTCTTCTCATATATATATTGATGGAATCATAAATTTGAAACTGTCCTTCTCAATCATTTTTAAAAAGGAAAAAAATATATATATTTTAAAAAGACCCTATCTCCCCCTTTCTGAAGTTCAGTCTTGCAGATCAAAATGTGTTTGCTAGGTAAATATTTTCCTGCAAGAATATTGAACTCTGCAACACCTGTCAGCCATTACTATTCTAGCCTCAGTTACCCCAATTACTCAGCTATGCATTATGATATTAAAAAAAAAAAAAAAGACACATGTTCGGAAGTGGAATACAGGCAACTGACAGAAGTCACATGCTTGCACCATATACTCAGGAATAAGCACTTCCATTACTTTGCTCACAGCATCATATTAACTGTGAGATGTAGGCAGCACATGGGAGCTTCCCTGGAAACATT
Source organism: Anas acuta (assembly GCF_963932015.1). Classification (NCBI taxonomy): domain Eukaryota; kingdom Metazoa; phylum Chordata; class Aves; order Anseriformes; family Anatidae; genus Anas; species Anas acuta. The sequence goes on along the minus strand of NC_088981.1, from coordinate 43,736,416 downwards.
TTAATTTCCTCTTATGCCTTGACTAAGCAGGGACCACTAGATCAGTTCATTTGTTGTTGATTGTCTCAACAATCACTTACATGTCGGATACATATAAGTGATTTTTATATAGAAAGATGAAGTGTTATGGAAAAGCCCATCAGGTACTTATTTGTTCTGATTATAAGACCACCTTTTCTCTCTTTCTTAAAGAAAGATTAAAAAACAAACAAACAAACAAACAAACAAACAAACAAACACTGTTTTCAGCTGATTCTCACAGAAACACTGAGCCTGCAGTTGGATGACAAGGTCCCATCCTACTGCACTGAGTCCCACTCACCCCACAGACTAACACAGCTGATTCTGTTACAGTGGTGGTGACACTGGGCACAGAAGATGCACCAGCAAGTCACATTGGTGGCACAGAAGCGTAACCCAACAAAAGACAGCCTCACACTGTGGCTTCAGATATAAGTTAAACAAAAGTCAGAACAACCGAATGTCATCTTAACAAGTAACGGTTTTGAAAATTAACTTGGAATTAGTCACACAGATAAATCACAGGTAGAACTCCTATATCTGTAATGCTATGCAGCATTATCTTCAGCTTCATGGTGTTCAGCTAATTATGACAACTTAGAAAAGGTACTGCTCAAGAACAAGCACCATCTTTTACTGCATATATTGCAATACTCTCACACTACTCACTAATACAATAAATATAAATTTTAGGCAGTAAGCATATATAGCGACACATTTTTGGTTTTATCACCTTTGAATGGATAGATGTGATCTCTGAAACTACAGTCAGCACATTCAGAGCTTCAATATAAAACTGAGACAGGGCAAACAATGTGGCTAAAGTGAAATTGACAGGACTACCACTAAAAACTAGTGTTTACCAGTGAAAACACAGTCACCAGTACAGTAGTACTTACTGTTTGACAGATAGCAACAATCATGAGCAAAAGGACAAGCAGACTATATAGAATTGACTTTATTATATTTATCCTGTTCTGAAAGTGATGTCTAATGCAATGTAACCTTCAGCACCATTATCCCTGAAGATACATGGTACACAAAGGACTTACCAACTCTGTTTTTGTGGTTTAACACAAGAACACAAACATATAAATAGCACTTTGGAAAATCTTGTTTTCTTGAAAGATGACTGCTTAATCTGACAGCTATACTCTAAACATTCAATCAGTTAGATCAAAGCCACATGTTTGTTTGTTTTTTTTTTTAACAGACAAGACAGAAGTTTTTAATAAAGATAGCCCTCCTATTGCAAAAATGAGAACTGAAAAAATATAAAAAACAGTTTAGCAGTTTTTAATCATAATACCTGGAGGCATAGAGTCTGTACACATAATCACATAGTGAGTACAGACAGTGGCATTCAAGATCTGAAGACTTTTCTGTGTTCATAGTACCCATAGATGATATGCTAACTTTTTTCCTCTTGTTATGCTCAGTACATGCATAGGGCTCATAGAGTACATCTCTGTATTTCTGTTCCCCCAAAACATAGAACCCACATCTCAGATTTCCAGAAGGAAATCTATGAAGAAAAGAAGACTGCCAAGAAAATCAGTCTGAACATGTCTGGAAAAAAAAATAAAAATCCACATGACTTAGTTGAAAGGATTGACACTTAAGGTAGAATTCACTTCACCTAAATTTTGTTGTATCTAATATCTGTATGTGTTATGGCTTGAATGATGGCTTACATGTCTACAGGGACTCAAGTTCAAAGGCCAGTGTGACTTAAGATATTAAGACAGTTGTTAAAGGAGTCACCATCAATAGATATACAGAGATGTTCTGGATAGGGCTTGGGCCTATAAAAAGAGGAAGAAAGCATTTTCTAGAATTGGTAGGAAGGATAATTATGAAGAAAACCAAATTATTCAACAGCTTGAATTTGTATCATGCAAACAATGCCTCACACTTGGCAAGCCTGAGTGGTAGAGAGGCCAAAGAATAAAGACATTTTTTCCAGACCACCTATATGTGCAGAAATGTAACAGATCTACAGTATTTTCCCTAGTCACTCAGAACAATCAACCAAGAAAAGAATAACTGACTGCAACTTAGAGTGTCTAACCCAGCTTTCTACTAAATCTTTACAGCAAAACCTTGTTTTAAAACCTCAAAATTTTATTTTTTATTTTTTTTTTCTAAATAAAGTTGTCAGGAAATACAAATCTGAAAGCAACAGTATTAATTTCATGGCCTTACCTGGGCTTTTTGTCATTTAAAGTTCTTAAAATAGTTACAACATACACATACTTCAGCAAAGCCAAAATGTGTGGTCATATTTGTTTGAAATTTCTGTTCAGAATACTCAGTGCTCTTATTCAAGTGCTTTTATCTGGAACATAGGAACAGAGATCTAAGACCCACCTAGTTAGACACCATCTTGGAATATGACTCCAAGAGCACTATAAATAAACGCACTGGACAGAGTGAGATAGATGTAATTTGCACTTAGATTCAATGTAGAGACTTCTTGAGCCACATACAACTTCTACATATTCAGTAGTGTAGTTGGGGGTTGGCCCTGTTGGACTCCCTAAACACAAGCAGACACTGTTAGCATCTAAAATCTGACCTCTGCATGTATCCTGCTGCAGCATGGTAACTGAGTTCTCCCTCTGATGTGGAGCTTCCTGCCCTCACTGATCTTACCGTAACACAGACAGTGTTACCATACTGGTTGTGTTACTAGTATATGAGTCCAATACTTTTATTCTTCCTGTAGAAGCCTGGGAATTTCAGCCTGTACATGACTCCTTAATTCTTGCTGAGATTTATTAAATTGTTTCTTTCCTAAGCTGTTTTTTAACAGAAAGCATACGTCCACTGCTATCAAGATTTCCTCCCCAAACATTTTGCAACTTTGTACTGAAGTGACTCACTGATTGCCCTTTTTCCAATAAATTTATGATAAACCTAGTATATCACCCACGACTGCCTTCATAAAGGGCTGAGCATTCTATTCACACCATCATATTTTTTTAGGTTTTGTACAAATGCATCACTAATTCAGTTCTTGGCAGCATAATTTATATTTTCTACATAACTATTTCTACCCTCTCTCATACCTCTGAGAATACAGAATTTCTGCATCATTTCTTGATCTTTGATAGAAGTCAAATCCAATCAGAAATTAATCCAAAGCCAATCTTAAGTATTAAAACCTTAGTTTCTTTATGACTAAAATTAACTCTTCTCTTCTGGTCATAGATCTTGGAACTTCCTGGGCAGTTTCCTTCATGTATCATATTTTATAAACAAACAAACAAACAAATAAATAAATAAATGGAACGACACAGTAATTTAGAGTCTCTTAGAGTCACTCTTTAGAACTCACAACAATCAAAAAATCTGGTTTCCTTCTTGCTATTATACTGTTAATGACAATTTACGTAGGCCTCCTAATGCACTTTTTGTTTTAATAGGCCATATTATATATTTCAATTCTAGAAAGCATGCCATTTTGGCAATAAACCCTAATGTGTGCAGAGAACTACAACGAAGTAGCAGTAAACATTCCTTACATAACTATGTCCATATCAATACATCAAATCCCAGCTGCTAGAATACTAATGAAAGGAAATGACTTAAAAAAAAAAAATTAATAAAAGCATGGCGTGAACTCTGAGGAAACCAGAGAATCATTCAATAAACATAACATGTGTTAAAGAAATATGTATGGTGTTGTTTGACAGAAGAACTACTGGGAGAGCATCCCATGTAAAACTTGTGTAATGAGCTCATGTAAATTGTCTTTTCTTTTTTTTTTTTTTCCTTTCTTTAGTGTGAGCTTTGCTCGCTACAGATGATCTCTATCTCTAGACTTTTGATTTTTGAATGGAATCACTATATTGGCTTTGTGACATCATACCTGTTTTTTTGTCAAAAAATATTGTTGATGTTGTTGTTATTGCTACTGATTTCATAGCAAGACCAAGAAAGCTGGAGTGTAAAGAACAGTCATTTTAAAACTCCCAAACACCTTAACAATAAAAAGTGAACTTTGAAAAGGATTTAAGTACAATTGTGGTTTTTTTTTTTTTCACACTATCTTTTTATTAAATTTGGCGTGAACATAAAGTTCTGTCCCAACAGACACTCCATCCTGGTGGTCTAACACCTTGGGGCTGCTTGAAGAATGACTGTAGCCTGATACTTTGAAGCAACTAATTCCAATTCAAGCTTGAACTTATCAATCACAGTATATTCACTTCCAAACAGGTGGGTGGCTCACCCTGCTAATGGGAATGTGTCTATATTGTGTAAAGAAAAATCGCAAATGGCCATACTGAGGAAATAGATGCAATACTACAGGGGACAAATGACACTTTTCTTTGCCAGAAATTATAGTCCCGGGACAGGATAAAAGTATGGAAGCAAAGCAATGACATAAACTGCAATTTATGACTTGTGTATTTTTCTTGTGAATAGAAAGTAAACTTCTCTGCAGACCACAGCTCTTATAACAAGAGAATACAACACTTCACCTCCCACACTGCAGAGGTACATGTCACATATTATCATTTCAGAGAAGTATCTTAATCACTTGGTTTGCAATCACAGATATCAATGTTAAATAATTTTCAATATTAAATATAGATTTTTGATTTCCCACTTGTATGATCGCAAGGCAACAGCCACAGAAATAGGTTAAAACACTATATATAAATTCTTAAAGCAGCCCTCCAGAATTATGCAATCCTTTCAAATGTACTTCTCAGCTTTTCCATTTTTAATTGAAAGTGGACATTGATTTATCAATCAGTTTAACTACAAAAAAAGAAAAAAAAATATTTTCCCAGTAAATTTTCTTCAACATATTTATATGCAGAAAAGAACAGAAAGGAAATTTGTAGTAGATATTGATGAATGAAGGACAAACAAACAAATAAACAAAACAAAACCACACAGAATTTTCATTGTTGTGAACATTATTAAAATTGACTTTACATAAACATAACAAAAGGTCTAAAAAACAATAATGGTTTTAGTTATGTGCTGAACATTTGTTCAAAAGGCAGTCATATAAAATCTCTTACTGCATGTCTAAGGTGCAATGGAATTAAAATAGTAAACTATGGACATAAAAGTTCAATAATGAAAACTAAGAAGGGACAAAAAAGTAAAAGAATTTATTTAATCTTTTCCTGGATTAAGAACAAAGAAGGTGAACAATACACGATAAATACCAATTTAAGTATTCAATTATAAAATGCAAAAAATAAAGAATAAATCAAAACAAGAGTGATCCATTATATGATTATGTTTAATCTATGTTCATATATGAAATTTGAGGAAAACGTTGCTTCTTTCCAAAGCATTCAGCCTGAGTTAAATTTCTAAATAGACCCACATACTTAAAACAGGGATTTCAAACCATAGTACAAGACAAAACTCCAGTTGACTTCCTAGGGGCCCAGACTGTAATAAGGATCTTTAACTTATCTTTAACTTAGATGCATGCAGGTTTGTAAAATATTACTTCATACATAATAATTCCCAAATTTCCAAATACATTTCTAGTCCACCTTACACACAGAAGTCTGGCCCTAATTAGCAAAGGCTAGCATGTGCTTGCATCAAGTCTACTGGAGTCAAATAAACAACATTTCTTGAGGCCAGCATTTCTAGAAATACAATGCCCCAAACCAGATATGGTAACTCATGTAATGACTTAGAAGTGCTTACAAAGAGTGAAAAAATGTAAAAATTGTTTGATGTCTCACGTTAATATGATGCCATTCCTCATTTGATGCATTTAATACCAAACATAGCAACTGGCTGTATGTCTTTATGTGCCAATTATATTTTTATTCCAAGGAGAATATTTTCTAATTTGCCTTAACTGGGCAAATGAATCAGTTTAAGCTCTTTTGGTTTCACTTCTACCACAGATATAATAATTTCTATTTTTACACTTCATTACTACTACCAATCCTTCTTTTGCTCCCACTTTCTTTTCTTTGTAACATTAATGAGAAACGAACAGAATTCTTTTAGACTTTTTGGTCACACTACACAACATTAATCTTTTTTTCCTCACAACATAACAGCTCAATTATTTTCTTGCTTCTTTTCATACTTACAGATTAATATATTTTTTTATTATTATTATTATTATGGGACTATTTACAATATCTCATTTACTTTGACTTTTCAAGTCTGTCATTTAAATCCTCTGTATGTTGCTACTGTTTTATAGATATGAATGTGCCAACAGTCTTTCAGGAAAGTATAGTTAGTTTACCTTGGAGGAAGGTCATCTTTGCAGGTCAAAAATGCAATATTAGCTAATAATCATAAAAACAGACACTAAACTGATCAAAAAGACAGGTTGTATAAAGTAAGTTGAATAAGCTTTCAAAGTCCTAAAGATGGGTAATGGCACTTATGAACAGATTTTCTTAGGCAATTTTACCAGTTCATTTTGTGGTTGACTTCTGATGTTGCTATCAGTCATGAGGGGAATAGTGAGTAGTTTGGGTCTGCTTGCACTATCAGCCTGAAATGTAGCTAATGGTATACCATTTAAAAAACAAAATATATTAATAAATAAATAAATAAAATAAAACGAAATAAAATTAGGCTTTACTCCTGCTTTTTAGGGCAGCTGCTTCATTGGTCTCAGTTATGGGAGTTTCTAGTATAGTCAAAGCAGTGCCTGTGCCCTTCACCAGACAGTATAAGGCTAGAAGAGGAAAAGTAAATCTTAAATACCAAAAGTTTTGGCAATGACATCTTGTTCAGTATGAGATAATGCTCCCAACTGAATTGACTTTGAGAAGAAAGTGGAAAGGAGACAATAGTCTCTGAACAGAATAACCACTCTGCACAAAGTTTACAAACTAAAATTCTAAGAAAAGAAAAAAGAAAGACAATTGAGCCAAGAAGTTCAGGAAAGAACAGCACTAGGAATTATAGTTTAGAACCATTTTGTACTAAAGATGCAGGAGAAAACACAGTAGTCACAACGCACAGGAAGAAAAGAAAAACAAAAATGTAAAACGAGAAAATTATTTCTCTGGAAGCACACAAATAGAATTTCAAAAGGAGTAAAAAGCGATATATAGCAGACATATAAAGCATACTACTGTCCCAAGAAGGAGTGGGACATATGTGCCCTTTGTTGGTACTACCTAAGTTATGAAGTCTCTGCCTTCACGTGCTGGTGGATCAGCCACCCACTTTGTGCATGTACATATACGCTACCATTAGAAATAAACACAACATAGTACAAACATTTCCTCTTCTACTATAATCTTGCTTTCACATTCCAATGGTAAAATCATGCAGTACATTAATTATGTGGGTTTATGTGGGCATATATGCATGAGCTCATTCAACCAGCCAAAAATTGCTTAAGTGTTAGTTGCATTTCCATTGTTGTAAAGTACATTTAAGTACATTAAAGTACATTTAAGTGTTGTAAAGTACATTTAAGAGTCTTTCTTAATGAACCCACAAAAGTTCAGAAATCTGCATTTGAACAAGAGTGCTATGTCAATGTTGCCACGTCTTTATAAATACACATCAATTAACATAAAAAGCACACAACACAGCATAAAATACAGCTGTTTTGCCTTAGGATATTGTGCTCAGGGAATTAAAAATTACTTGCTTCTCTGGTTCATCCACACAACAGCAGTGAACTTGTTACATCTTTTCACTTGTAGCGTAACACATTCTATACTTACACAATTTGTTCAAAATGTACGGAATCTAAACAGCCTGTGAGCTTTCATGTGTGAGATCTCCTCTCTGAGAGGTCATATTCAAAGTCAGTGCTTCTTTGCTAAATTTTCCTCCTGATAAAAGGCTGAGGAATGTCAGAATTCCTGGATAAAGTCCTGCTTCCACTGGAATCAAAAGGAAGGTCACCAGAAGCTTACAAAAAGATGTAATTAATCTCTAGCAGTTCATGGTTTATCCACCAACAAAGATCACCAATTCTGCTTTAAGTATTCCTATATCTTATTTGTAGAAACCAACAGAGACTCACAAAGAATTATCTCTGCTGAAAAATCTCAAGTAGATCAAAATGTGGAATAGGAATGTCACAAAAATATTTTAAATTGTGAAAATAAGATTCTTTGGAACAGATTCTCATCTCTGACCAGTTTTGAACTGGGTAATTCTGGTTTCCGTATAGTAACTAAATTTCTGCTGGTTTGACTGATATCATAGACAGTTATATCTCTGTTGCAAATGATCTTTCTACCACAAAATTTGACCATGCAATTAATTTTCAAGAGAGTAATCTCAGCTCTTCATAAAATGGCATATGAAAAGGTATGCACCTCAGAATGAAATCCATAAGAGCAGCATGCTGAGTCGGGAACTGTTTGCCAACGAAGCCAATGGAGAAATGATGAAATTGAGAATATCCTAGATGAAGAAATATGGATCTGTTTCATGTATTATCAAGATCCATTCTGTAACTAAAAGTTTTTCTGTCCCTACACCTCCAACCAGAAGACTCTTCCAGGTCCTTACACACTTGGTTATTAGGCTGGAAACTGGGAAAGAGTTTTTAAAATTTTCCATGATCACTGTTTCTGAGGAGTCCTTTACAACAGTTCCATGGCTGGACTAACAACACTACACAGCAACATGCCTTCATTCTGCCCTAGCTCAAGTTCTGTACAACATGCACAAATTTGCACAATTTAGAGAGCAGCTGCTAATCTGGTTGCTATTTTTTGTTCAGCCATGTATTTACATGCATCTCTCAGCTATTCCATTTTAAATCTGGGTCACTAGAGTATATGGTTCAGCATTATGACAGTATTTTGAAACCAATCTTGAAACAGTCAGGTTTCCCATAGAGGTTGTGAAGTCTCCAACTTTGGACATGACAGGACATGGTTCTGAGCAATCAGTGATGCTGTTTAAGCAGGTGGGTTGGACCAGATGACCTACAGAGGTCCCTTCCACCCTGTTGGTTTTGGTATCAACCCATGATGTCAGAAAATCGAAGCACAGATCTGAGGATGATGCATAATGAACAACAAAGGGTGCAATGAAGAAAAGTACATCATTGACCTAAGTCATTGTTATATGTGAAAGAAGGATGCTGGGTTTAGATGGACTCTTGGGTGCATTAAATCAAAATTCAATTAAATGTAAAAGAATTAAAATATATAATTAGAGGTATAAAAATGTCTAATAAACCATTTTCAATGCATAAAAGACTTTTACTATATTCTTATACTAGTAATTTTGTAAAGTCTGCAAAATATACTTAGAACTCACATGGCTGGACAAATGATCACAAATGGTTTCCAGATCATTTCTTTAATGATAGGTTTAAAACAACTTAAATGTAATCTCAGACATTCTTCGAAAGACTGCCTTAATCTCTGAGGCTGCTAATGTTTGCATGACATCATCGTCATTACAATCCTCAGTAATGAGAAAAACTGAGGGAAACATGAAAAAGAGTTTTTACTAGCATCCCACTCAGGTGTATTATTTCAGTTGCACAAATTCCACTTCAAAATCTGGACATTAGCTCACAGCAAAATACTCAAAATAAAAAAATAAAAAAAACTTTCATGGAATCCCAGCCACAAAAGAGTAGTCAGGCAGGACACTTCATAGTAGCTGATAACCCTAGTTGTACTTGATATACCAGAGGGATGGATTTTTCCTCCTGAAACTAAAGCATGTATCAGAACCTAACGGGACCACGTTTCTTCTTTTATTACTCCACATACAAGTGACTGAACATGTTTGCTTAGAGTATACTGCTTTTTTTTTTTTTTTCAAAACCCTGACATTCTCATACCATTTTGGCATTTAAAAAAGTAACTTCATCATGAAGTAATGTATCACAAAAGAAAGGCAAGTATCAAAAAAGTAAGTCTTCTGTACGAAGGAATTTCTAAGACTTCTTGCATTGAACATTTTCAAAGCAAAATACAAGAGTAAATGGAAATTTTCAGTATGATTCATCTTGGGCAGTGTTATTTCTCCCCTCATATGGTAATTACAAATATTTTTACTACTGGCATAAATGTTATGTGTTACAAAAGCCTAAGCTGCAAGAAAGTGTAAATGTTTTTTAAAAGTAGTGTTAACTACTTACCACAAAAGCAGCATGATGTACTGAGGCACAAACAACATAATGAAGTCATTTATACCAGATTTTTTTTTTTTTTACCCAGCAGATCTAAACACAGCAGTTGAAAGTAATGGCAAGTGAAGTGACTTCTTCAGAGTAACTACATCTATTGTTTGATGTTTGACTACATCAAATTGTCACAATCGTTTAAAAGATTCTTAAAGCTATGGAGACCTCATATTCATATAAAATAAACATTCTCTCAAATTAGTAGTCCAAAAGAAAGGGCTGTAAAAGCAAAGGTTAAAACAGTTAGCAAGTCACAAGAGGCATTCAAAATATTATTGAGTTTTAATTTACTTTTGAGTTAACACTTTAAAATAAAGACAATAAAGAGTGGTTAGTTAGCAACCCTTTTATATGCTCATAACAAACTGTTGGCTGAGATGTACTACATCTGTAAAAGTACAAAAATTCATACTAAAAATAACACCAGCGTAATTTTAAAAGCAGATGAAAATCATGGAAATGCTAAATAACTTGAACTCTGCCCTGCCTCTACTAAATATAGTATGAGCTCTTTATGTAAGGTAAATTTACTAAAACCTCTTAGTATTATTAATGACTTTTAGACACACTCATTAATATGCATGGATTCCAAAATTTAGTAAAGGAAAAGTGCAATGATTAAATTATAAAATTCATGACATGTTTTCCTCTGGCATAAACTGGATGAAAACAAGAAAATGTATATTTGCACTTTCCATAAACATTGATCTGACAAAGTTAATCTGAGATGCAATGGAACTTTACAACATGATCTACAGAAATGAACCCTCCATCTTCAATTCGTGGAAATGTAATTTCATGAAAAATCATTGCAGTGGTATTATATTATCACTTCCCTGAAGAAGCAGAAGGCCCAGGGAGATTCCACTGTGTCAAAAATACTTCTGGAAACAGCTATTGAATGTAATTCTTCAGATGAACATTGAAGAAAAGAAACAGCTAAATGTGTTTTCCATGTATAATGAAGTACAGTTGTTGGCAGTCAAAAGCCATAAAATAAAATGAAACCTCAAAGCTTCACTGCATGAAAAAATACCTTCCCACTACTTGATGACATAGTGCAACAGTTTGTACATGAAAGAGTCCAGGTAGCTCATTAATAGCAATGTGAATGTGACTATAATTTCCACAGACCCATATACTCAGAGTCATGGGCTACTTTCACTTGGAATCTAACACACTAAAAATCACTGATAAGCCCTAAATATGAGTGCTTTCCTGCCTTTGAAACAGGCAAGCCCATGGGTCAAATAATGGAAGATGCATTTTTACAGTGCAGGAAAATACGAGGCAGCTACAAGACTCTATGGCAGGATCCATGCATTTTTCCATTCAGGATCACTCCAGTAAGCATACCTTGAGGAGAAAGATCATTCATCACACTTTTGCCATTCCACCATTGATTATTTTAACATCTTCCCTATAGACCTGTATTTTCAGATGATCATTGTTAAGGTTAGTAATTACAAGAAGAGTTCTGAGATGCATAGTTTTAAAGGTAAAATAGGACATCACATATCAAATGAAATTTAAAAACAAAAACAACAACAACAACAAAACTGTGGACACAAATATAGATCATTAAGCACAGTTTCCCAAAGAGTACAAATGCTGTTTATCTGAAGTCACAAATGTTGCCTCTTACTTTTTGTGAGTAGAATGCAAAGTATTCCTTTATCTGGTAAACTCTAGATTTTTAGAAGGAAGCTCAAGTTGCTGATTCACAAGTAATTTGAAAATTATGCACACCCAGCTGTGCTGATTCATCTTGCTCACAGGCATTTTCTACATGGCCATTATCCTGACATGATCTTCACCTCCCTAGTAATCACTGATATGCTAAGTGGACAAGCTACTTATCAGTCTGTGCACTGAATTGCCAGTGGGACTTGATCTGCCATACAGTGGGCACATTTTTGTTTTCATATTGCTCAGGTGAAGTTAGGTCCTAGCATTAACTAAGACCACATATAGCTCTTTTCTTGAAGAACAACTTATAGTTGCAAACACCAATGTTTTGGAGCCTTGATTATCTGATTTAAAAACAGAGATAAGAAGACTTCCCCATCACCCAAGGCTGTTGTGAAGATAGGAAGATTTTTTTTAAAAAGACTGTATGCCACTCAAGGTACCCCAAACAAGAAGGACAGAGAATTTACCTGTGCTGTATAGGTCAAGTTATTTAGGAAGGTATTGTTTTCTCAAATGTATTAATATACATACATAATAAAATAGAGAATAAGAAAAAAAAATCTGTCATCCTGCATTTTGGTGAAATTTGGATTCTAAAAAGAGACTTTTAGTGTGAGTAAAGTCTTGAGCAGATTTACCTTTAAATCTATTAAAACCAAACTACAAGTCTTAAACTTAAATATAAATATGCCTCTCCAATAGTCTCCTGTTCCTGTGCAAAATATGAGATGATGGTCTGCATATTTTTTTCTGTGTAACCTTGTACTGTTTCTAAGAGTAGGCCATCACATCTGGAATAGTCTTCACTTCTTCTCCCACAAAAGAAAACAGAAAATAGAAGGAAAGCACAAAGTGATTTTCATTTTATATTTTTACTTGGTTAAATTAGGAAGTTTAATGTTTCTGGTAGCTGAAATGAACCCACCAAAGGTGCAATTTTCAGATTTCTCATCATTGCAATTTAACTATGAAACAATGGGCTGTACATGCGGAATTACTTATTTCATAATATGATTATTTATAAACAGATTATTTAACTTTGCTGCTGTTTCAGAGGTAAGGACTATTTTTAAGTTCCTTCAAATGATAGGCTTTGATGATCTCTGATACCTTTTGGATGACACATATAATAAAAACATATCACAATGGAAAATTACAATGAATGTCTCTGAAGTCATACACTTTGAAAAGGGACTATATGTACGGGGGAGAAGGAAGAGGGGCATGACAAGAAGGCATACTATGTACTGAGTTTAGAAACTACCAGAATAAAATGATCAGAACAGAAGATTGCTACTTAATTGACACATTCCTTAGACATGACTTCAGTGCACTCAGTGCTGGAGATCCCAGCACTCAGCACATGAAGAACTGAGTGACTTGCCAGATGATTAAGAACAAATAGTTTTTACTATCCAGATCAATAAGCATAATCTGAACCATCTTCCATGGCCAAAGCCCAGGGACTTCAAATACAAGCATTTACAGAAGTATTGTTGAGACAAAGGCTCGTACATAACATTTGCTATTTTACAAGAGACAATCAAATATTTTTTGTATGGCATATTTCAGTTCTGAAACAAAATCTTTCTGATATACAATACTTGGGAAAAACATTATTTAATACAGACTCAGGAGGCTGAATTCTTACAATATATAAATTCTTTGAAGGAAAATATATATGTAAATGATTTGATTCACTATAGCCATTCTTTATTTCTGATTTTCTACACTTTCATGTTCTTTTCAAACTAAGGTTTTACAGGCTAACAGAATTATTATTTTTTTTTCTACTTTAATATAATTCCTACAAATGCTTTTGGCAATAATCCTATAAATTATCAAGAACCTCAGGTATGTACTGTGGTAAACTTTCTCTATAGCAAGTTAGTGACATGGTGAATATACAAAATGAACAATATGTTAATTTTCAGATCAGTGAATCTTTACCAATTTATGTTAACTTTTCAAAATTTAAGTATTGAGAAATATTCTGCAGGAAAAACTGCAATGCCACATTGCAATTTGGAACAAAAATACTAAAATAATATACACTCACAAAATACTCAGAACACTAAGAAAAGACTAACCAGAGTTATTTTCCCGGAATTTCTTAGCTCACAAAAGAAAAACATTGGAGAAATTAGATTAATAGCTTTCTTAAAATGTGTTTTTCCTAAGTGCACGATTTGTACAGCCAAATGAGAAGATTAAATGTAGCATGTCAAGTAACAGACTCATTCAATGTGCTGTACCTCAAATATACATATAAAAACATTTGTATTAAGTAGCTCAGGGGGGCAGTTAGAATGTAAACATTAAATTTACACCTGAGTTTTAAAACTGTAAGACTTGTAAGGAGAAATGTACTATTTATATTATAATAGAAACAAAAACACAGAACTTCAAGGCATGATATTTAGGGCATGCCTATACTGTGAAATGGACCATGGTACTTGAGTCAACAGGGAATCAAGGTGTCAATATGGCTTATGTCACTGCAGACTTGTGGGAGTTCACAGGCAATGCAGCCATGTTATCTTGGTATCACCTTGCAGTTAATAAAGCTGACGAGTTACTAGCTCATCTACAGTGCTAGATTAGAGCATTACACTGTCCCAAGCCACGAATTGGCTCACTAGTACTCCATTGATAAGTTTAAGTCTGGTGAGAATAAATCAAGGTTGGAGTCTTCATGCACACCTACAAAAATATGTCCTTAATGTCCTTAAGTGTTCAGAGATACTACAAGGACACATTCACTTTAGCATGGCATGATTCATGATAAAAGCACGGGTCATTCTTCAGGTAGAAACTATACAAATGTCTAGCTTAGAAATATTCCCAGGATTTTCTTGAGACTTCCTTTGGCTTAAAGTGATATCTTACAATAGATAATTCTCTCCAGGCAATTGATAGCAGATACACACAAAACTAGTACTACTTTAGAGAGGATCTTAGTGAAAGCCTTAGGAATAATCATATCAGGAAAGCAAAATGATATATAGTAGTTCTTTTTTTAAAAAAAAAAGAGCCCAATTCTGAGTATTCTTCCAGGGAAGATAATGGTTACCAAAAAGTAATTTTCATAAAAAGATGTAGATATGAGATTACAGACATAAATTTGACAAGAAATTAATATCTCCTTCTGAGTCATGTTCTCTAAGGGTAGAAGTCATTAGTCTCTCAAAGAAGTTAAAGATGTCAGCATATGAAAAAATTAAATACTCTTCCATAAAAGAAATACTGTGCAGAAATTGATATTAGATTAATCTTCAGATTCACGTAATTCCTCTTTCTAAATGGGGAAGAAACACACTAGAATTTGGGACAGGGCCTTCCTGATTGAAAGAGATCTGATTACATTCAATATTAGAATGCCAGTCCACGTCACTATGTACTTGCAAGTTCCTTTCTGCTATTAATTAAGTGTCAAGTAAACTTGCTTTAACCCTCAGAGTCATACAATATTTCTGTAGTCTGCAATCAAGAGTTATCACTACCACGTATGTGAAGTAATTTTCTTGGAAACATGCTGCCTTGCTCTCCTGTGTACGTATAGTACCAGAGGAAAACAGTTTGAAAGATCAGAAAATAAAGCACATATATTAGAGTCTCAAATAAATACAGAAGATAGGTCCAACTGAAATTCTTAGACTGCGCCTGGAGCAGAAAAGTCGGCATTTTCTTATGGGTAAACCTATTGACAGAAGAGCTAGCAACAGAGGGAATCTGAGAAAATGTCAATTATGGGGGCAAACCACAGCTGGAAGCAAAAGCTCCTGGCATTGATTCAATAGTCCAGCATGAGACCACTGCAGACACCATTGGTTTCAGGGGAAACAAAGCTCTGTACTTTTTGTTTCCTCTGTGCTCTCCTGAGTGGTTCACATCAACATATAGAAGCATCACTTTGGATCCAAATTACACGTATTCCTGAGATTCTTCTGTAGCACACCAGCCCTGCAGAAGATGAAAATGCCCTTCTTGACAATAATCCTTGAACTAAATTTTCAACTGAAAACACCCAAACTTTTTTCAGTAGCTAAATAAGAATCCAAAAATGAACATCTATTAGTTCCTGATGGAACAAAGAAAGTAGAAAGTATTTTATAGAATATAAAATATTCTATGGAATGAAATATTCTATGGTATATTTTATTTTCCTGGTACTTCTGGCTGACTCAGGGTTTGGATACCCAAACACTTAGCTTCATGTGTTCTTCCTTTAAAAACAAAGACATGGGATACAGCCATCCAAGAGTTGAATCAGGCCGCCAGAACCAAGGCATGGGTGAATCTCAGTCAGTTCATCTAGAAGATAACAGAGAGGCTACCACTGAAAAAAATGACAAAATTATTACTAAAATGTCAAAAGTGGAAATGTAAGAGCATAAGGAAAAATCTATACCAGAGGAACTTTACCTTCATTGAATAGTTAAGAAGAGAGATTGTATACAGTCTAAGAGCAAACAGTACAAGATCAGGGACATGTCCTAAGGAATTTCAAAGGCTATAAAAGCCTGTTTGCTGCAAAGTTTAACAGATCAGTTTTTAATTGTATCCTTACAGCTCTAAATCTGTCAAGTGAATCAGTAGGTGTCTAGAAGTACATGAAAAATTATTGAATTCAGTCCAACTGTACCTGACCACAGTAGTTATACAGAGAGTAGTTACAGAAATCTTTCTTCAGGCTTTCAATATTTTAACATATTTTTGAATAATTTCTGAAGAAAAACAGACAAACAAACAAACAAACTATAAGTATCTTCCAGAAAGAACTGTGCTATTTTGTTTTCCCATTTATTACATGTATGTTATGTAAAACCATGACTGTGGCTATAGACATTACTCTAGTAGGCTTTACTACAAGTTTTTGCCGTTCTGTGACAGCCTTTGGACACAATATTATTCCAAATGGAAGAAATGGCTATTTCCACTAATGACAATCAGAGCAAAATCTACCATTTTGATCCATAATGTGAACACATAGAACACAAAAACAAGCTTTTCATCAACAAGTCACTATATCTACAATAAGTAAGCTCACACACACACACACACACAGAAAATAATAAAATAAAATCCGTATTTAGAAATAGATTGTGTCCTCAAATATAAAGATTTTTCACCATATGTATTGTATAATGCCCTATTTAGGCCACTGAAATCCCCAGCTCTTGGCCTGAAAAGCAGATTCCACAGCCAACTAAAATAGCACTGTGGATCTGGTATAAACATTTGATGAAAATTTGTCAAAACCAGAGTTTTCAATCCCGTGAGGATATTTAGTATTCTAAAGGAAGAAAAATCCTTTTGTCATTAATTAAGCTGTTTTCCAGTTTTTCTCCAGATCTTTATATGTTTTAGAATATGGACCTGGTGTATATTAATAAGATGTTATTTCTTTTTAAATTAGAATGCTTACAAAAACATTTTTCTTCCCAGAAATCTGGGATTTAAAACTGTATTATTCAAACTTTAAATCAGGAAAATTGGATCTACTTACAAAAGTATGATTGACATTGCCATTACTATTAGTCCACAATTATTCAGTATTCCAAATAATCCTTTGCTTTTTACATGCAAACAGTAAATGAGAATCTATTGTTCCATAACACTCTCTTTCTTCCCTATGGCTATTAGATAAAAAATTATTTTGCTTTACTTAGTTGAGTATATCAGTGTTGTAATGTCATTATATTGCCTGTATAAGGTATATATACATGTTTTGTTCACCTCATACTTGTGTGAAGACACAGTTGTTTCTTTTTTCTTTCTTTCCTTCCAGATTCTGTTCTACTTGGATTTCTTTTTGATACTTTTATTAACTTTATACAGCTATTTGAGTACATTGTTGTGCTAAGTTGCTAATACTTACTTTGAAGGATACTTTTAAAGTCAACTCACTGTCAGCTATATCCCAATGCATTCCAAAGAACAAACCTGTGATATGGATGCATCTGTTCTCTGTATTTTTGACTGCTTCAGGTTTCTCTTGGTCACAGGCCAGAAACAGGGAGAAAGCATTTATCTAGCTGATGTATTTTTCAAATTTTGCAAATTAAAACAAATAATCTTTCAAGCATATGAAACTGGCAAGGCCTGAAGGTATGCACAAAGTTAATGCTTCACTTTCCAAAGGTGCCTTGTGAAGAAACAGAAGCAATCACATTAATGATATGTTCAACACATAAGTTTAGAGTAGAATGGTGCAAATAGCCTTCTGGCAATTTAATATTTCAAATGGGAGAACATTTTTAATTAATTAACATGATTATTTTGATATGTTAATTCAAATGTGTATTAACAACATAAGGTAATACTAATTACAATTTTACCCATAAAGCAACCATTTTCCCTTGATCATTTCATTTGAAGAAGTCAAAACTGAAAGAAGTTGCAAGACTGGTGGATCACTTTGGAACAGCATATCCTGGCATTGCCATCATTCCTATAAAGTTTAATCCATAAGGAATATTATATTGTCCTTCATAGGAGAAAAGAAAATGATTTATGGCAAAATTGAGAGGGAAACCTAGGGATTTTTAAAGAGGAAGCCCCTATTCCACTCTCTTCCCAAGAAACAAGGTTTCATAGCACTTCATGTAATGATAAGCAATAACAGAAAACATTTGTAAGGGTATTTGTATATGCCATGAAGTATTATCTCTTCTATCTTTGTGAGGCTAGATCTCACAAGACAAATTCTTCTGAAGATCAAATATGGATTAGAAGAATTGCAATGGCAAAGCCCAGTAAATCCATCTCAATGACAGGTAAATTTTGTTTAGTATATGTATGGATTCAGAAGCCTCAACCTAACCCAGACCTGGCTACCTATGTTTCTGCAGTTGAGAAGATGAGCAGAAGACATTAACTATAGGAACTGACACCAGGAGTTTCAATTAATATTCTGAGAATTTTATTTCTCTGCTTTTGGACTGGTTACTACCTTGGATAAATAATGCTATTTTTCTAAGATGAAATTTCACGTCTGTAGTCCCCGTTGCTTCTTTCCTAACCCTCTTTCTTTCTCTACAGGATTTTCCAAATTTTGTCTTCCTTTTCTTTTCCCCTAATTGTTGGCTGCTTTGTCAATTGAGAAATTTTTCTTCTGTTCTCCTTCCCTTGCTCCAGAGATGCAGTCTCACATATTAACTTATTTCCTCCATTTCCTCTATTAGTTATTAACATTTAATTGTCAACTTGCTCTTTGTCCTTCCAGCATAAACATTCCTTAGTTTCTGTGTCCTCAAAAGGCCTGATGTTGTCCACACTTGTTTCTCCAGCTACAGACCATTTCTCATTTAGTTAATAATAAAAATTGTGCTGTTTGCAGTCAGGTTCTGTTGTTTTTGTCTGTTGTTGTTTTGCTTTTTGTTTGTTTGTTTTCCAGACAATTTCTCTAAGGCACCTTGTGCCTCTGAATTTCATTGAATTGATTCCTTACAGTCCTTCTAATGGTCTGTTCCTAACCATAACTGAGAATAATCATGCCATCCTTATTTGCTTCTCTCTATCAAGCTGCCTTTAATACAGCTGACAAACCTTTCCTGAGTCCAGACCTCGCTTGTCTTCCTTGATTCTTCTTTGTCCTGATTATCTTTTTGCTTCATGAATTAGTGTATTCTCATTTCCCAGTCAATTCCATGCATCTCACAGAAGTCTGTTCTTGCTTTTCTATTCCACATCTCCTCACATCTTAACTTCAGGTAATGACAAACTACTAGTCCTCTGAGTATGACACTACTCTAGCCCTATCTCCACACCTATCTAATGGTTCACCATTATTTTGAGTCCAACAAGATTAGAACTAGGCTCCTAGTTTCTACTTCTCTGCAATTTTTGCTGAAACCTTCTCTGTCATTGTAGACATCAACCTGTCACTAGGATAGATGATTAGCAAGCACATCAGCTACTATTTCAGTTTCCCTCTACATCATCACGACATCTAGGTTATGTCTTAGTCCTACAAAGTCTTTCTGCTTCAGGTCTCTAAGATATGGCCTTCTACACTAATTTAAACTGCTAAAATGTTTATTTAACTGTTTATGTTTAAACTGCTAAATGTTTATCTAAGGTCTCATTACAACAATATCCTTTTTCCTGGACTCATTAATTGCTCTCATGATTTTTTGGGTACTTTACATTTTAAACTTTGTAGCAACCTAATCCAAAATATTTATAAGTACCAGAATGACAAAGAACAGGTTAAAGAGTTTGCAGATGATTTCTGGATCATACATCAGCAAAGGTATTAGACAATGGGGAAGCTTGCACTAGAAACAGACATAGTTTCAGCTTATCATTTTCTATGGTCAGTGATGAAAGGGCAGTAAGAGTTCAGTGAATCTCATATGTCTCTATGACCATTCGTCACCCATCTCAAAGTCCATAGAAAAATGTAAAGGCCCTTCCTCTGGAGCTTTTATTGTAGCATCATCTTTAACTTTGGAATAAATGTCTCCACTGATTCAATCTCCTACATATAAACAAACAAATAAATAAATAAATGCAAATTTGCAAAGTTTATTTCTGCATTAAGCTTCATGTATCTTATTTACACAGGAAAAAAACTTATGTATCAGCCAGCTTTGCAGAGAAGAATTGATTAGTCTATCCTATCTGAAAGAGCACAACAAGTCTTGTGAAATGTTTCTAAGTGTTTACATCAACGACCTATTTTGATATTTATGGATATAAAGTAATCTAATTGATTCAAAACTAATTTCATAACTGCAATGAGAAAATAAAAAAGAATCACAACGAAAATTAATCCTGAAATAATTATAAGGATAATTATAATAACATTTGAGGCTTGCTGTTATAGTAATATAAAGTAAGAGAACACATATGAAGTATACTATTAGTGTTCCAACATATTAATTCTTGCAGTTTATTAATATAACATTGGTAATGTTGGATAACATTCTTTCACAGCATGACCAAAGAGCCCATACAGATAGATAAATCTCGATAAATTCTTACATGTTTACTATGATAAGCTTGATAAGTCCTCATAGACAAGCAGAAGAAAATGACAGTGATTTGAAAATACAAAGAGACAGCTATTATTTTAAAATGATCACAATTCTTTACATTGAAAAGATTTTGAAGCTTCAAAACAATTTACCTGTAGTTAATTATTATTCTTTATGTAACCATTCAGTTAAAAAACATTTTCACCACATTACCTCTGCTATAGTATGTATTGCAGACCTCTAATAAATAACTTAAAATGGGCATTCAATACAAATTGCTAATGTAAACCACAGATTAATTTTCTTTGGAACTTAAAATACTTTACTTTGGGCATGTTGAATGCCTGTCTGATGTGAAGTTCCAAGAGTCACCGCTGCCCCTATGTTGTCCATAGAATCCCCCTACAGCACAAAGACAATCTATACCAAGGCAGGGTAAGCAGGGTGAGCAATCAATAGAGTGCAAAGATAAACAGGGTAAGCAATCTCGGAATTTTGTTTATGCTGTACATGCTGTAGCAGGAAATTTTTTGAATCAGGCATACACACAAGAGATGTTCATGAAATCATTTCTCTCAAAACATACATTTTCTTACCTTATTGCTCACTCCCTGGCTCATCTTTTGAAGGTATAAAAAATTCCCTAGTGCTGGTCCGAAAGAAATACTTCTTGACTAAATTCCTGGAATTCAGTCAAAATAGGTAATTATGTCCACAATTTCTCTTGTGGCTCCCTTTGTTTTCTTTCCCTTGACACCCATTCGTTACTTACAATTAATTCACACTCATAGACCTATTTCTTTCCCACTTCTTTCCAGCTCTGCTGCTGACTCAGCATCCATGCAGTTTCCACAGGGCACAGTTTTCTTGCAGACCAAATACCACACAGAAGCCTAAATGGTCAATGGATTTCTGGCAGTCTCACTACCCTGCCAAAGCTCTTGACAAGCATGTAATGGTTGACATGTAATAATTTCTTGAGCAAATGGTAATTCATCAGTTTTCCATTACTATAACTTTTACATAGGAAGTCATAAACAGCAGAGATGTATACAGCAGTTTGGTTTTGCTACAAATAGTTTAATGATTGATCTTTTTCTGCCACTTAATATAAAGCAAAGAAATATAGTTTGTCATAGATTGTCATAAGACTGTCAACAACATCAGTCTACCATTCATCATTCATCCTTAGTATCCATGGTCCATTAACACAAATGACCCATTCTGCAGATATATCAGATTCTGAAATATTTGATAGCATGGTATCCCTTTAAAACACTGGGAAGAGATTTGTTAAAAAGTCCCTGAACTACTTTGAATGTTGCACTTCAGCATCGTAGAAGATCAATAGATCAAGAAGATCAATATTAAGCTGATTTTTGATATGGTCAGTTATGATCAGGTTATATTGGTAACTAAGCACATACATACTTTCTTTTCAAATTGTATTTGACACTATTTCCAGTGACTTACAGAACTAAGACAAAAATGATGTAACATCCATGCCGAATTTTCAAAGCAAAGTAGTGTTCAAGCCAAGGCTATGCACTGCCTAGTAGAGCCACCAACCAATCAGAGATTGTTTGAAATGACAGCGGAGCAGCTTGGATAAAGCCACATGGAAATCAAAAAATGCTGCCATGAGTTCTGAGAAATTTAATTGTCCTCTGCCTGTCCTCCTCAGCATGGTATCAGATCATATGTGGGATCTAGCTGTGTAAAAATATTTTTGCAGCTGTACTGACAGGAAAAGACTGCTGCCTGTTAGCTTCTCATCTAGAAATGTTCAAATATATGTAAATCACAAACAGATATTTAATTTGCTGTCATTTTCTGCAATACCATAAAAGATTTCTCTGCCATTACCCCTCAGAAATAGAATTTCTTTCTGCTCAAAGAATTAATTAACATGTTAAAAACACCTGCATTTCTTAAATAGCAGGAATGAATAGAAGTCTTCAATAACAAGTCAATGTCAATGTCAATGACAGTATTATAGCACCACAATTATAAGCAGAATATAATGGCAGCCACAAATGGTTAAAGTATACAACTATGCATGGTAAACAACTTTCCTAAGATACTTAAATCTATAAGGTTGATAAACCATTGATCAGGCCAACATTTTCAGAACCTGGGATGGAATTGGACCATTAATTACCTTTATAACAGCTTTCTTTCTTTCATAGTAGCTATAAGTCCCCTACAAAGAGTCTTGGTTTGCAAGACTGCATCCCCCTACCATCACCATCTTCAGTCAGACACACATTGCCACGGAATGGAGATGTTCAAATGCCATGTAAGAACTATGAACATGCCTGAACATCTCTAGTTTGGCAACATTGGTTAGTTAGATCTGAAGCTTTCTTTAGAATGAGGTGATAAAATCTAGATTTTCAGATTATTTCTACAAATACGTGTACAGATAGAAGGTTTTACTCATATGCCAAACAATAGCAATGTGAATTCAAAAATCAAAAAGGACAGCTTACACTTTTATGAAGACTAATACACAGAGGTGTGACCATAAAATCCAACTGTGAAATCAATCTACTGTGACAGAAAACAGTTGTTACAACATTTATATTAGGAATTTCAGAATCAAATGAAACTAAAAGACAATTTTTTTATTCTTCTTCAAGCAAACCAGCAGTAAATTCAAACATGTTGTCAAACTTGTACTTTCAAAATCAACATGGGGATAGCTGTTTACTTTGGTCTTGGAATAGTCTTTTATTTTTGTAGCCAATTAGCTATGAATTTATCAACAATAAACAATAAAAGAAAACAACTCACTTTTCTCATTCACAACTAAAAGAAAGAGTTCAGTAGTCTATTTCTATTCCAATGTTATCAGGGAAGTGGGGGGATAACAAACGGATATATGCTGCAGTTTTCAACAAACGTACTGGCTTACTAACAACCAGAAAGTTACCAACAGCTCATTCCTACCTGACCATAAAGTCTCTTTATACGCTAGAATTAACTAATACTAATTCAGTGTAGTTTTTGTTTCTTTATCTGTGATCCTTTTTTTTATTATTTTTCCCCACAAAGCAAAGCTGCATACAGACTTATGTCAGGTTTCTTGTCCATTTGCATCATGATGCAGTAGAATATAAATATTTGGCCTGAAGCAATTAAAGTTATTCCATGAAAATGCCAGCTAGGTCTTTCCTATGATTTTTAACATCTACTTCATACTGCTGAAGAATTCACATTTTTCAAGACAGACAAAAGCAAGCACACACACATAGAAGTGTGAATAAGTTTTCATGTTCACTCTTTACTCAAAAATGTCTAAATTGCTTTTTCTGAACAGCTGAGGAGAAAAACATGTGTTAATAATTTGTCCAAAGAGCAAAAATTTCAGAGATTAGTAAACAAATGACATGCTAAAATGAAAACATTCACAAAAACTAAACTATGATTCAACCCTAATAGCTGTTTATAGCAACATATTTTTTTTCTGTTTTTTCTTCATTTTGGTTCACTTATTTTTTTCTATCATAGGATTGGCACTTTTTTAAAGACAGATATGAGATTACTTGCAATGCAGAGTATAGATAGATTACTCAGACTACTGGAAAGGAAAAAAAAAATGGCTACTTGACTACTGACTTGTGATGGCAAAATTTCAGTTTACCATCTCCAACATAAATATGTTAATATAAACTACTACAAATGGATAAATACACTGACATAGAAGAAATACATGGAAGGGATCAAAACCATCAGCAATAGTACTAATGCTGTTTTACATGAATGAACGTGTACTTAAGCAACTGTCAATAAAAAGAAACTCTGTTCTAATAACAAGGTAATCAAAGTGATTCACTCCCATACTAAGCAAATATAACTCAAATCTCTGCCTCCCTACAGCAGTTTGGCATGCATATTCTCTTCAACCTCAAGGTCTGGAAAAATTCTGTGGTTTGGCAAGAGTGCAGCACAAGGGTACAACTGTATATGTATCCTGTGTTAATGAAGGAAAAATGTATTATTTCTTTTAGAAAAAAAAAAAAAAAAAACTATAATTAATACAAATAATTTATCTATTTTTCAAGAAATTGCAAAAAATTTTAATCAGATATTCACTATCTTTCACTATCCCACCCCAATCCAGTAACTATACCTGCATCTGAAGCAGAACCTCTTCACTACTCTGCACACTGAGGAGGGAAGACCAGTCTGAGATGCTGGAGTTAAGCAAGGCAGTCTGATCTGCTCTCCATATAACAACAAGCACTAATAAGAAAAGGTGATGGGTGATAGTAGTGGGTGACTCTTTTCTGAGAGGTATGGATGCACCCATTTGCAGACCTGATGCACTCTCTAGAGAGGAGTATTGCTCATATCAGGGATGTCACTGAGAGACTACCAAGCCTAGTACAATCCACTGACTGTTATCCACTGCTGTTGTTTCATGTGGGTGACAGTGATGCAGCCAGGAGCAATCTGAGGAGTATGAAGGATTACAGAGTCCAGGGAGCAGTAAAGGACTCTGGACAGAAGGTCGTTTTTTCATCAGTCCTGGTCAAAGGCAAGCGGATGGAAAGGGCCAGTCGAACCTGTCAAATCAACAGATGGTTACAGGACTGGTGCCGCAGCCAGGGATTCAGCTACTTAGACCATGGGACTCACTTTGAGAAATCTGGTCTGTAGGGAGTTGATGGGGTTCTTCTGGCAGAGAAAGGGAAGACTATCCTCAGTCATAGGCTTGCCGAATAAAAAAAGAGAGCTTTAAAATAAATTTGCAGAGGGAAGGGGACCTCATTCCATCCTTATTCTACCAATTTTATGCCAGTGCAATAGATGACCAGAGCCTGGAGAAGGGTCACAGGTCAGCAGGAGAGCACTGAACAGGAGCACAAATGGATTTCAGCCATTTCAATAAGTAAGTCAGCTTCATCAGGGGCCCAACTTGAATCACAGAATCACAGAATCACACAGAATCACAGAATTTCTAGGTTGGAAGAGACCTCAAGATCATCGAGTCCAACCTCTAACCTAACACTAACCTAACACTAACAGTACCCACTAAACCATATCCCTAAGCTCTACATCTAAACGTCTTTTAAAGACTTCCAGGGATGGTGACTCCACCACTTCCCTGGGCAGCCTGTTCCAGTGTCTAACAATCCTTTCAGTAAAGAAGTTCTTCCTAACATCTAACCTAAAACTCCCCTGGCGCAACTTAAGCCCATTCCCCCTTGTCCTGTCACCAGGCACGTGGGAGAACAGACCAACCCCCACCTCACTACAGCCTCCTTTAAGGTATCTGTAGAGAGCGATAAGGTCGCCCCTGAGCCTCCTCTTCTCTAGGCTGAACAAGCCCAGCTCCTTCAGCCGCTCCTCATAGGACTTGTTCTCCAGGCCCCTCACCAGTTTTGTCTCCCTTCTCTGGACCCGCTCAAGCACCTCCATGTCCTTCTTGTAGCGAGGGGCCCAAAACTGAACACAGTACTCGAGGTGCGGCCTCACCAGAGCAGAGTACAGGGGGACGATCACCTCCCTAGCCCTGCTGGTCACACTGTTTCTGATACAAGCCAGGATGCCGTTGGCCTTCTTGGCCACCTGAGCACACTGCTGGCTCATATTCAGCGGACTATCAACCATCCCTCCCAGGTCCTTCTCTGCCTGGCAGCTCTCCAACCACTCATCTCCCAGCCTGTAGCTCTGCTTGGGGTTATTGCGCCCCAGGTGCAGGACCCGGCAGTTGGCCTTGTTGAACTTCATGCAGTTGACCTCAGCCCATCGGTGCAGCCTATCCAGATCCTCCTGCAGAGCCTTCCTACCCTCGAGCAGATCGACACACGCACCTAACTTGGTGTCATCTGCAAACTTACTGAGGGTGCACTCAATGCCCTCGTCCAGATCATTGATGAAGATGTTAAAGAGGACCAGCCCCAGCACCGAGCCCTGGGGGACGCCACTAGTGACTGGCCTCCAACTGGACTTGGCTCCATTTACCACAACTCTTTGGGCCCAGCTATCCAGCCAGTTTCTAACCCAACGAAGCGTGCGCCAGTCCAAGCCAAGAGCAGCCAGTTTCTTGAGGAGAGTGCTGTGGGAGACGGTGTCAAAAGCCTTGCTGAAGTCAAGGTAGACCACATCCACAGCCTTTCCCTTGTCCACCCAGCATGTCACTTTGTCATAGAAGGAGATCAAGTTCGTCAAGCAGGACCTGCCTTTCATAAACCCATGCTGACTGGGCCTGATCGCCTGCTTGCCCTTCAAGTGCCGCATGATGACTCCCAAGAGGATCTGCTCCATGAGCTTCCCTGGTACTGAGGTCAAACTGACAGGCCTGTAGAATGTTTCAATGCTAGTGTATGTAAGCATGGGGAGTAAACAAGAATTAGAGATGTGCACATGCCTGCACAGCTGTGATTCCACTGGCATCACAGAGACATGGTGGGATGGCTCCCATGACTAGATTGTTGGAATGGAAGGATACATCCTTTTTAGGAAGGACCGGCAGGGAAGATGAGGAAGGGGTATTGCCCTCTATGTCAATGAGCAGCTGGAGTGGAACATAAGAAGCCATGTAATAAAAATACACTTTAAAATGAGACTGTGACCTATGAGGCCATTTTGCATGGAGGCATTATGTATGCAGAATCCTCATTTTCAATAGTCTTTTTCCTTCCCAGTGGGGTGGCTGTCACAAGGTTAGCCACGCTTAGCAGAATTTGAGAATATATCTTTAAACATAGGGGACTACTCCTATTCTAGCCATAGTGTCTTCCTGAAATTGTCCCTCACATGAAGCTCTTGGACCACCCATGATACATGCTACTTAAGAGCTATTTGTTATTGATGGACCTTCCCTGACTGTCAGCCTATTATGACCACCCATTGTGGGTTTGCATGAGGAATGCAACTCAGGCCATTCAACAAAAACAGTTAAGTGTCTCCATGAGTTGAGCTAAAGGACTAAAAGCTCAAACAATGAATAAATGATATAAATGAAAGCAGAATAAGTGACTTGAGTAGGTTCCAATCCCATCTTCAAAATGGATCCATAAATTCTCATAAACCTACATTACTTGAGTGTTTTAAGACCCTAATATTTAGTCCATAAGCCAACATACGTAGCAGACACTTCACACACTCTTGTGTGGGAAATCCTGGAAAAGTACAAAAACCTCTGATACATTCATATGGGTTACATGTTCTTGCAATCTACTTAGATTTCCAGACTACAATATTAATGAAGTGCCACTATTGCCTTGTGAACATCTCTGTCATGAATACTGTTGTATGGCCTAGTCTCTATTTACATTCCAAAATTCCATTTGCTGCCAAATATTGTCCTTACCATGTACTGTATAAATCTCAGACACTTTGATGTTCTCTTGGTTTTAACTGTTGCAATATTCATTTTGACTTTTAAGTCATTCCAATTTTAAAGCCTGAAATCCGTAATTTAGAAGCATAGCGGAAACAAAAATGAAACAAGAGGATGCACAGTGGATATGGTTTGAATGCTGTCCACTAATGATCTGTAACTTAATTTTGATTAAGCTTAGCTCTTAGGAATCCTTCATTCTGGATCTTGAACAGAACTCTGGTGGACCCTGTCATTTGTTCTAATTTTGAACTCTGAGGCCATAATTTGTGCCCATCTGTCAGAAAAGAACTAGTTAGATAAATGAAATAATGTCAGAAAAAATGTGTACATAGATACATTGAAAGGCACTTTGCCTTCTAGTATATAATATTCTAAGCTAAAGTAAGTGATTTTCAATACTGCTTTTTACACCCTACTCATTGGCACTTCTTCTTTGGAATCACTGCACATTAAAACTCCAAAAATAACTCAGTGGAACAGGAAATGTTTACAGAAGTAGGAGGTTAAAAACTACAATGGTTTTCACTTCAGCTGTAATCACCCTGACAGGATGGCCAGCTGTAGTGATATCAGTCAAATGGATTCCAAACTTGGTATCATATAGTTTATCTACAAAAGTATTTAATGAAACAAATAAAAATCTCTTGCCTCTTCACAATTTCCCATACAGTGCAAAGGGATGAAGAAAAACCTTTCTATTTCCTAGTAGAAGTCTAAAGTATGTAATTAAACAAATGGATTAACAGTTGTTTTCTTTTACTTAATCCTGGAGAACCAGAGACCAGCCTCTTATTCCTCTATACTCTCTCATTGTCTTTTCTGTTTGCATTTCCTTTTTGAAGAAGTCAGAAAGGCTGGTCCTAGTCAATGCAGTTATATTAGTTCTCCTTGCATGCAAAAAGGAGACAACATAGCTCATTTTGCTGTATAAAACTACCTTGCATTGGGCAGTCTTTATTGGCTATATAATCATCACATTTTTTTGTAAAAGGTTAATAGAGATTTGCCTTTTAAAATAACCTACCTAAAAGAAGTATTCCTGTCACTCTCACACACCCTCAAGTTCCATAATGCAAATCCTCATTATTCCATCTGAATGACTTAGATGACAATGAACTTCGTTAATTTAGTATGGCTTTTTTTTTTCCTGTCTTTTTTTTTTTTTAAAGGTTTTATTTTCCTCCAGATAATACTCATCTTTTGCGGCTGACAGATTTATAATGTGTATATTCGCCTGGACAATATGGCCTGGTACTGAAAACATATTTTGTTTCCGAATTATTCCTCCCCATCTCTGTTTACCCACAGAATGAAAGTTCATTTTATTGTTGGGTAATCCACCTTTTCCTTGGGAAAATATTTTGCAGATTGTAGCATATTCAAAAGCCAAACCATGGTCTTAAATGACATACTGCATTCTCAAAGATTTTTGAGAGAAAAGGATAGTCTTTTTAAAAACAATAAAGGCATATAACTTAAAGAAAGTGGAATCTTGTATGTTCCATACAGAGCTTTGTATTACAGGAATCTTGAAATAATGCACCTAAGTTTCCTGAAGGCCTTATTATTTACAAGATGTTTTTAAACACTCTCTTGCAGTATCTAAAGTAAAAGTAACAGGAGCTGTTCAAGTCATGGGATAGTGATGCTTGCATAACTCTTGGTAAGTCAGTGGGAACACCAGTTAAATGTGCCAGATTAGCTACTTCCCAATGGGGAATGTATCATATTCTGCAGTGCAAACAAAACATTTTGAAGTTGAGTCATTCATAGAGATGATTTGTTCCAAACTCCAAATATAGAGAATCTGAAATTTGGAAAGAGAATGCACTTAGAAGCAAAAAACACTTCTCTCACTAAGTATCACAATATAACTGCATAGATACTTTATTGATGGGAGAACCTCAAAAGTTTCATTTCAAAGCAGATGCCAACATTTCAAATAATAGCTGGAATCTATTCAAAACATTTAGGTAATGTATAGCTACAAGAAAAACAAAGTGGTAGTCTATGTCCATACTTCACAATCAAAATACAGTATTCTTCAAGGAAGAGAAGGAATTTTGGAAATCCTTAGAAATTTTGTAAGGAATCACAGCTTGGGTGTCCCTTATTTAATACTTTTTTAACCTTAAGATAAGTCCTAACAGCTAAGTCTTTCAGTTGTTCAGCTAAAACAGCCCAATGAGAAAACGATTTTTTTCAAAACACTGGTTTGTTATTATTATTACTTGACAGTAATTAAATGATAAATGGTACACATTTATATGCATCTATTGTTATCACTAATATATTCCTCTAGGCTTTTGGACTCCTCCTTAAGCAAACACAAACTATATATTTCTTAATTTTGTATCAAATACAGCATTAATTCATATTTCATATTAAATCAGCCTTGAAAATAAAATGGAAAGAATGCAAATTCTAGTTAGAATCACAGGACAAAATATGATGTGCTCCAGATACAATTAAATGTTTCCAGACATGGTGTGACATCTGGTTTATAGTATAATCTTTTGGATGTTCTCAAGATTCATCTGCTAGTTCTGTATCTTCTACTCGTATGAAATTCTAGCTCAAATATGTATACATGAAATAGTAAACTTCATGCCATACTCTCCATAAAATCATATGAACTGAAATCTCACTATATAACTTTTCTTAGAATTATATATCTGTAATTTCTGTTTTCCCTTTTATTATTTCGTATATTTGACATTATACATCTACAAAAAATACTTTAACTTAGAAAAGTTAGCTAAAATCTAGCAATTGGAATCAGATGTTGCTTTTCACTACTGCACTCTTCTCACCCCCAGTGTTCCATCCACATTCAGTTCAGGCAATTAAATTCTAATTATTCTGTTCTACAAAGGCTCCTATACTGTATCCATCACCATAACATTTCAACCCTGAAATTGTAAGTATAACAGACATAATGTCATTCTTCATGGCTGCACATTACATTACAGTGTTAGCTATTCTAAACCCGCGAAGACTGACTGGTGGCTTTGGGATGGAAACAAGCAAAGCTGAAATTTTAACTGGCACCTGGAAAGCTTTAAAACAGACTGCACAAAATGCAGTAGACTAGATATTTTGTTTGGCAAACAGGTAGTTGAGGAGGGTTCATGAAAATGGTAAGGAGAGAGAATGTAAATGCACAAGGCTTGCACTAATAAACTCCCAGAGACAAGAGCTAGCTCTCCACATGCAGGGCCAGTCAGATGTCTTTGCACTGCACTTTTCAGAGACTAGGTTTTGGGGAGCTAGTTAGTTATCTCTAGGCAAACAATAAACCAATAAGCTAATGTATAGCAACACAGAGTTTTCTGCAGACATTGCACGGCTACTGCAGAGAGAGAGATAGTACAGGCTAATGAACTCAAGCTGTCTACATATGATCAGTATCTGTACCAAAATCCCTTTGACCATAATAAAAGTATTCACACTCTACATAATTTTTAATTGCCTGAAGTGTGCCAGACCTTACAGAACCAGGGGAAATAGTGGTGCAAAAAATCAGCTTTCAAAACTTTTAAACTGTAGTTGATACATGGTAACAATTCTCTCACTGGAGTCCATCACTCATCCTGGGTAGTACACTACCAGGTTAAGAATAATTTTACTTTTAATATTTTGCTAGTGAGACACATTTTCAAATTGGCAGTGGATCTACTAGGATATTCTCACTTTCCCCAAGAAGTTTCTGAGATAAGAAACTTCTAAGAATCTCCTAAGAAACTTCTATGATATCTCTGGGAAAATATAATAATATATATATGTATATATTATTTTATTATATATTATTATATTTTATATTAATATGTTTATAAGGAGAACAACAAAAAAAAAAAAAGAGTGAGAGAAAACAGAATTACATAACAGAAGATAGATAAGAGCTTCCTTAGATCATCCACGTGGTTTAAGCCTGCAAAAGACATACTTTACAGACTTGTTCTGAGACTCAGAAAACCTCATATAATGTAATTGCAGCACAAGGTCTATCCTAAAAAATGCTGTTGAATTTATGGTCACAAGTTTCAGGTGCATACTGTGAGACCATGGGTGAGTTTTCTTAACTGT
Organism: Anas acuta; assembly: GCF_963932015.1. NCBI lineage: Eukaryota > Metazoa > Chordata > Aves > Anseriformes > Anatidae > Anas > Anas acuta. The sequence goes on along the minus strand of NC_088981.1, from coordinate 43,704,141 downwards.
AGGCAAGGAAAAAAGAAATTTGTTTCTTCAAAGCAAGGAAAAATTTAATCTATTACTGCTCAATGTACACAGCTCTAATTGAGATTTAAAACCATGATTGCTTTATCCCTTTTTGGATACACTAAAATTTAGATATCCTTGCCTTTTTCTGAGGTCTCTGCATATGGCATGACCTGAAAATTGTGAGGCTTTTGAAAGAACTGAAGTAACAGGCATATACATAAGAAAATATGGAAAAACATTATCGCCTTTTAAGTTATAAGGCTCACTGAGGTAACACCTAGCGGGCACCTAGCCTGATAGGAAACTTGGACTTCACTGAACAAGCAATGAAAGCAACATCAGGTTTTGTTTATTTTTTCAGAAAATGACAAAAGCACTTGTAAAAAGTGCATTGAAATAACAGAAAAAAAAAATATTGCTTTTTGTTTAGTACTTACTAAAGATATCATAAACTCAGCATCATCTGTGTATAGTTCTCGGATTTTTTCTGAGCAAAAATAAGAAGCTTTCCCAATGATTTTTATGTGTAAATATGTATTGAATATAAAATTTAGTAGAATCTAAAGGTAAATTGTGTAGATCATCTAGTTGTGGTGATGCTAGTCTACTTTAAAAATGATGAAATCTAGTGATTTTTCTCCAAAAATTTATGAAACTTACAAGGAGTTATTTTCTGTCAGTGTGAAAAAATGCAGACTGAAATCTTATCAAAAGGGAGTTTCAGTGTCATTTAAAGTACACTCGCATGCACCCACAAACAAACAAAGACTCCACGATTTCTGCTTCCAAAAATGAGAGGAGAGCAATAATTTAAAATTTCAATATATGAACAGCTAAGTTTCAAATCACACTTTTTAAGATCACAAGAATCACTATTTCAGGGTGGTGTTCTTTTTGTTGGTATGTTTGTTTGTTTTGTGTTGTTTTTTCCCTGAAGATTTCACCTGGAAAACTGTAAAATCTCTTAAAATGGTGATAGTACTTCAGTTGTCTGTGTTTCTGCTGTTACAAGTAGGGCAGCTAGTCCTAACAATAAAGTTGTAAAAAAGGGTGATCAAAATCATAATGTATAGAGTTCTTTATTCCCTAAATTTTCTGCTATTGCCATTACTGATAGCATTCACAGTGACATCAATAATGGGATGAAACCTGAATCAACCTGAGCACTAAAAAAAAAGGAAGTATAAAAGCCTGATGTGTGGAATTAAGAGTATTACTGTACCATAGATATGACACATGTTCTAAAAGGGATTAGATGCAGTCCATGTTACCCATCTGTTCAGGTTTAAGGGGGTAAAAAAAGGTGTGTGTGAGGGGATTTTTGTAAAATAAATAATGTCAACTGTGAAATTAAATGGCCTTGTTTGTTACCAGCATCATAATAAAGGTCATTGTACCTTTGCTCCAACAGATGCTGAAGAAGGTTAATGGTGAAAAACAACAGTTACCATTTTTGGAAGAGTGGAGCACAGCCTTATTCATAGAGAGGTTACAAAAGAAGGAAGAAACGGAGAAAACAGGAAAAAAGAGAGACTATGTCACTTTTGTATAAAAAAGCTCAGGCATTACATTAACTATAATAACAATATCAGCTACATGCATTGGCTAAACATATAGAAATTTTTCAATGAGATCATAGCCACAAATATGAGGTTTCAGTTGTTTTTTTTTATGACATAATCAAAGATCTGATATAACTTTATTCAGGTCACTAGCAAAATACTTACTTAAAGTACACATGTAAAATAAAGGCAGAGTTAGTAAATTCAAATGTAGAGGTAACTCCGCCTTTGGGCTGTGGAAAATACGTGAGAAAATTTATGAGAATGACTGTACTGGGTTACACCAGCCCAATATCCTGCCTCTGATAGTGACCCAAAGTGGATGCTCAGGAAATAAGAATGTAAGAGATTAACTTTTAAGAATAGCATGTTATAAGAAGAGACTAAGTACATCATCCCTAGTGTTCTGACCGTAGAACTTGAAACCCAAACACATTTCACGTTAAATGTGATTTCTATGTATTCTGATTTACCTTTAATGGATTTCTTGCCTATGAATATGTCCAGTCTTCCTTTAAAGCAATATAAATTTTGAGCATGTACAGTATCCCATATAAAGGTATTCCAAAAATTAACTATTTTTAGGGAAAATCCTTGTTTAATTTGTTTTCAAGCTATGGCACCTTCATCTGATGTCCTTTAATTCACTATTGAAAAATGAACAACTATTTCTCACCCATCTTCTGCAGGCTATGAAATTTCCGCATGACTTATTTAGACATCTCATATAACATCTCAGAATTGCTTCTTTTTCAGGCTGAAGAATCTTTATTCTAATCCGTTACTTCCTCTGTCAAAGTCATTCCATGTCTCTGAGCAACTTGGTGAGTCTTTTCTGAATCATTTCCAATTTTATTATATCTTTTTTTGAGATTGGCAGAACAAACTTGCACATAGACTGTCATGTATGTATACAATAACATGAAGATGTCTGTTCTGCTTTCTGTTTCTTTCCTCATAACTCGACATTGTTTTACTCACTGCTACTAAACATTAAACTGATGTTTACATGCAACTATGGAACCCCAAGATCTTGTTCTAGATCAATGACTGGCTCAAAGGCAGTCAGTTTTTAGACATTTTTTTCTCCTAACCATGTGTATCACTTTTCTAAAATAGAATATAAGTGAAAATTGTGTTCAATTTTTCCCTAGACTCTAGCAATGCTGCCTATTTAATCTTGTGACGTCTGTTGCATCTGTTCTTATTCAGAATATTTACTGTCTTCTTTTATTATCTGTCCTTGCTACTTATAAAGATTTATATTAAGTTTAAACAAAAAATTGGAATAGTGTAGATTTCAGAACTTGACTAACTACCTGAGAGCACAGACACATCTGTAGTGCCAATATTCAATGCCTGTTGCCTTATTCCTCCTCCCACTTTGGATGTTTGCTCTTATCCCTGTCTCATGGCCTAATAAAAACTTGACCTCATAAAGAATTGATTGGAAGATGATTTGGATCAAGTCATTGATCTGGCTGGAGTAACAGAAAATTGCAGGAGGATATTTTTAATGTCAACGGCCCTTTTCTACATTCTATACCTATCTTCATCTCAGGAATTAAATATGAAAACATGCTTTGATATATTTTATATTTCCACTACATTAAAATAGTTGGTCTCTAGTTTATATTGTTGTTACTTTTTTGTTGTTGCTGTTGTTTTTTATTTTTAAAAACTAGTTAAAACATTCACACAAAAATCAGACATTTTTTTTCAATGGTAGCATTTTTTCAAGTGTTAATGTTTATTTAAACTTCAAGCAATACTTTTCCTTTCTACTATTTCAATCTCTTTTTGTTCTTCTGGAATGAATGAATGAATGAACCAATGTTTTCTGACATTAATACCTAATGTATTTCTTTGCTTCTATATCTTTTTTTTTTTTCCTAAAGCATCATCTGGATACATTCCTTTCAGTGTTTCTGTTACATGATCCTGGTGTTTTCCAAACAACGTGCTAAAGACTTGTCCCCGAAATGTAATTATAATAACTTTAAAGTAAATGAAGCATCACTGAAGTACATTTATTTGTGATCTTTAATGTTTGTTTTTTTCAATTAAATATATGAGTTAATTGAAGATATGTTTAAAAAAATAATCTTCTAAGATAATCTATTAAAATAATGCATGTTTACATACATTGATATGCTGTATTAATTTCCATTAACTTCAACCATATTTTTGTATGTGAAAAAATAACAATTATAATTCACTATTCTCTTGGTTGCATGATCCTTCAGAGATTTTCTTCAGGAAAGCAGCAGTGTAGCAGAGCAAGTGGCCTGGTAGACCATCTCCTTGGCATTTTCCATATGTATTGGCTTTCACCTGATATACTGGCTTTTCTGTCACAGTCAGAGTAATTGACACAGGGTCTAGTTTTCCTACCTTTGCATGAACATTGTAAGGGGAAGGATATAGGAATGTAAAATTCTGGCCAACTTTACCTCCTATACTTTTTCAGACACAAATTCTAGTGTTAGTGTTTTTTTCCTTCTGTTAATTAAATGGTTTGTAACATGACAAAAGGCAACTAATAAACAAGGAGTAGGAACTCTAGGAAACTGCAGGAAAACATTAATCATTGATAAGCAGCTGTAGTAAAAATTAGCCTCAGTTGGCTATAATGGCTATTTTTACTTTAAATTCACATCTTAGACTATTCCGTGTTAGATGTCATACAAGCAGAAATGTTTTCTGTTTTATTACAGCATTTGACAAGGCAAAATGAAAACATTAAAATAAGATAAATGACATACACTAAAACATTTTCTACATTAAAATTGATCAACCTTAGAAAAAAAAATAAAATAAAATCATATTCTGTTTCAGGTTATTCTCTTATAACTGGAGGTTATATCACATCACATTTCTTTTTCTGTCACTCTTTCCCTGTTTCCAGGCATTGAACTAGCTTCTCTTGGAAAACAGAAATAAAATAACCAAAGTTAGGGAGAACAAATATGCTAGAGTTTCATGTTTCTGCCATCATCCTCTGTTGATCCTTCTTCAGAATATCTGATCTAAAAAGTGGCTCACTTGCATTCAGGTGAAAGAGTAACACACTTACTGAGGTAACATTCAAAGATGAGCTACATCTTTATAATTTGCCTTTCTCCAAACCTAACTTCTCTTCAGTGCATAGTATACATGTATTCTCTTCTTCACTGTCTTTTTTGTCAGGATTTTCTGACCAGGTAATGTCAGAAGTCAATGTGACTCTCTCCAGGTGTTCTTAGCAGGAGAGCAGAAATGAAGGACATAAATGTTTGAAAAAGTCCCACACATGGGCTTGTAGTATGGCAGTGGGAAAGTGACCTACTTGTTTCAAGAAAGGTTCTTACATGAGTCAACAGCTTGAGGGATGGGATACTGCTTAAGACTGGTTAAAAAAAAAAGTCACAGGATGTTTCAGCTAGCATGATATGGTTCATCTGTGTTTTTTCATAATTTATTTACGATCTCCTCAGATTATAATACAATCATTTTAACACATGAATAACCATAGCTGTTAGACATCTCAAATACCACTCTTCAGAAATGCAGCAGCTAGGAACAATGGTGATCCCAGCTCTTGAATATTTCTACAGCATAACAGTTACAAGATGCTCTTATCAGGATTTATTCTTTCCTGCCTACTCCAACACATGCTACAGTCCTGAAAGAAAGACGGCAAAACAGAAGCCCCCATCTGCCAAATCAGCTCATGCAGAATGCTTGTTAGAGGGTGAAGAACTGGGCAGTTCTGAGCCTGCTGTTCTTTATGCAGTAGAGTGGAAGTTTGTAAGAAAAGAAGCACAAAAGGCAGCTTTAAAGAATTTCTGCTTCCCTCCTTCCCCAAATTGTGCTGTACACAGTTCAGATACAGCCAGGAGCTAGGCCAAAATGTTTGGTGTGGCTATATCATACTCCACCGGACAGCTGGAATCATTTTATGTTGCTATTTTAATTTGAGACAGAAGTTGTGTCTGTTTTTCTTTTCATATTTAATCTGTTAGCTAAGATTTAGCATTCCCTTTTCCAAAAGATCATTTGGAATGCATTATATTTGACACTTCATTTTGCTTGTGTTTCATCTAATTGTACTTTTAACAGCTGAGTTCTGATTTCTTATACATCCTCTATACATTTATATCATTTATACATTTATATATATATACATTTATATATTATATATATATTATATATATTATATATATATATTATATATAATATATATGTATTATATACATTTATATATTATACATTTATATCATAATTGCCAATACGTTTGGTCCTACATTTCTTGAAGACCATGTAAGAAGCTGGAATCTGCTTGTAATGCAAATGCGTGGATTTTAATCAAGGTGGGGCAAAACACTTTGTACCTGTTCTACATGAAAGACCAGGAACTGTAGAACTGATCTCTCCCCAAAAATGATTTCTAGCATCAGCAAGCATTGGACTGCATTCTCTGAATGGTCTTTGTTAAGAGAAATGCTTGATGATGACAGAGAGAAAGATAAAGAAATGAGATATTTGAAAGACAACTTCCTAGAGGACTATATAAGACAATTAAATCCTAATTCGTACTTCTATGAAAGGAACACAATTGAACAAATTCCTAATGATTAGTCCTTTACTTCTTCCTGTTTGCCAAAGCTTCCTCACTTAAGCTAAGACTGTATTTGAAGCACAAGATTTCCGCTGCACAAAATATTTTTCTAAATGCCCCTTTGTGAAACATGAAAAGTAGATGTTCATTAGTTTATCCTTTTCAGTGTTATATTATTGGGTCCTGCAAAGCAGTTTTGTGGTGTGTGAGGGGAACAAGAGAGGTTACTTTATCTGGCCACTTCACTTTGTGTCATTTGAAGGGTAGTTTTTTTGAGGCATTGAGCACACTGATTTTCAGATCTCTTAAGATCAACTGGGGGTTCTCAGCAACTATGAAAACCAGGCTTTGGGCATCTCACTTTTGCTATTTTTTTTTTTTTTTCAGAAAGAAGGCATAACTTAAAGCGTAGAAACTATTATTGTTAACTTTGCAGCTATTCTCTGACCTCTCTCTGTAGGGCTTTCACTCCCTCCTTCTAGGCACTCTCTTCATCTCTCCAATATCATCACTTCTTTCCATACATATGTAGGTCAGTTGCCTCCAGTTCTTACAGTTAGTCTCCACCTTTCCCCCTTCGCCCTCATTTTCTATCTGATGATCTCCAAGAAGCTGTCTTTTCTCCAGAGTATTCCTATGACTACAACTGGTGCCTTTCCTTCCTGCTCCCAGCCAATCCTATCTCCTGCCAGTCCACAAGTGACCCCAGCTCTCCCTGTCTACATTCTTGGTAAATAGAACTCAAGTCAAACAGCTGAGTAACCAATTTTTTAGTACCATCACTTAAGTTCATTCAGGCTATTAATGCCATTCAATAAAATATCTACACTTGTAAGAACTACAGTAAAGATTTTATGACATATGTGCTATAAATTGAGAAGCTTACCAGTGCAAGCATATTTATCTAAAATCATATGCTGTACAGCTGTGGTTTGCTGGCAACATACTTAGAATGGCTGGAGTATCCCATGGTTAAACTGAATTATATTGTCCTTGCTAGCTCTCAGAAGATTTTCTTTTAAAAAAAAAAAAAAAATCCACATCCTTCTTCAGTGTTGTCATATGTGCTTACAATAATTTCTTAAGTATAAGCAAACTTTTCTGCTAAACAACAACTCTCATACTAAGTTATACAAAGCATTACTGTTTATTAAAAGCTGCAAAAGAAACATTATTCCTGCTATATGCAGAGACAAACATGCAAAGTGAGAAACTCTGGTTATGAGATACCAAAGACTGGAATAAACTCAGTAGGACTACCTGCTGTGTCACTCTTTTAGATTCTCCACAGACTCAAGTGCCATCATAGTACAATTGTGGTACAGCCAGAAGCTTCCTCCCCAATTAAAGCAGACCTTACAAAAGCAAAGACCAAGATTTGTAAATGTAAACAGTAACTTAAAGGTAGGAACCAGACTAGGCACTCTAAGGAAATCAGGCCCCCTTTGAGAATTCCCACAGGTGGTAAAGCTGAAGCCCCTCCTTTCCCCCAAGCCACTTAGAATAGGACTATATTTAGGATAAAAGACAAGCTGTAATTTTGTGCTTTGACTGAATTTCTAAATCCATGTAACCTTTGCAAGTTGACGGATTATGCAGCTCACTAAATTTGAAGAGTTTCTCATAGACTATACTATTATTAACAAGTTATTTGCTTGTTTCTGAAGATGTAAGCTACACATGTAGCTTACAGAAGATGTAAGCTACATCAGTCAATGACTTTTTTTTTAAAACAAAAAGCACTCTTACATAAAAACAAACAAACATAACCCAAGCAAAACAAAACAAAACACCAGCAAAGGTCTCGCTCCCTGCCACATTTCTTCAACAGCCTTCAAGGAGCTGTTGCATTTCACAGAGTTCTTTTTATCCTTATTTTTGGCCCAGTCTAACTTTTCCTCCTAAGTCTTGTAGTCTTAGTCTCATAAGAATATGCAAAGATACATGCATCTACCTTTGGCTGCTTTACACAAATTTGTACCATTTACAAGTGTATCAAACTTAAGCATCATTTAGCTGATGAGAGTTAGGAAAAGTTGTCTTAGTTCTGCTATCCCAATCTATTTTAGAAATAATACTATGATAATAAATGTTTTACAGTGAAATAAAATTCAGTCAGACTGGTGTTTCAGTAAATTGGATAGAAAAATTAAACTGATGTGCTCATTAAATTTAAGAACACAACCACCTCAAACTGCCATTCGAGTCACAGAGACTAGTCACAGAAATGAGAGTACACAGGTTTGGCTAACAGTACAAAGAGAAGACAAGGAAAGAATACATTCAACTGCAGAGAGTACAAGGTCAGCATAAGGCTTTTTTTTTCCTTTTTAATGCAGGTATCTTCTTTATTTGGATGAGAATCAAGAAAATAACTTCTCACCAGACACAAACCGTAGTACAATTGTTGGCAAAGACAGTCCTCATACAAAGCCTGCATTACTGCAACCTACTGCTCATAAGGAAAACAAACAATTGAAACCTCTTCATCAGCATCTTAAAGTAGTATGTAGAAAGGACAGTGCTGCAGAATAGTAAGTAAAGTGTTGAAGACTTGTTGTTAAGACATGCAAGGAAGAGTTGACTGACTGGATGTACAGACCCAGTTCATCAAAAACGTGAAATAAAATATGCTAGCTTAAGCATGCAGTTGCAAATATGTTTTGTTTAACATATACACTGGCATAAAAGTAAAAATTTTAAGATAGCAAAATAGCTTGCTCTTAAGAAAAATCACCTAAGATAGCTGTGCACATCACAGAAGATGCTTGAAGGCCTCTAAAGTAGAAAAGATACTAGAACAATTAGTTTTGGTAATTCGTTATATTCTGGAATAATTAACAATTTAGTAGTACCACCCTCCAGGTCAAAAAAATAAGTGTCTTTTTTTCTCCTTTAACAATAATTTTTAAGCAGGACAGTAGTGCATTTACAGAATATCATTTTATAGGCATATCAACTGTAATTGTTTAACAGGCATATTAGAGGCATACTCAGTTCAGCTCAGGCCAAAAAAATTCCTAGAATCTAGGAAACTGTTTCTTCTGAGATGAAAAGCAACCCACTTGCAAAAGTGTATTTGTTCTGGTGTTAATTAAAACCCAAAAGAAAACATTCAGTCTTCAGATTTTTACCAGGTGTCCTTTTCCACAAATATCCTTACATCCATAGTCTCAGTATCTAGCTTTCTGAGGCTTCTGGAAACCGTTGCTACCCTTTATAGATTTGTAATGTTTTATCATCTCATATAACACCAGGGGTCCTCTGTTCATTATCTGCTACCGAGCTGCCAGATTTTAACTTAAGTGAACTTTCTGCCATGCAAACAAATGTTCTCACCACTTTTCATTGCCTCATCCTTGCTGCTTTCTCATTAGGAGAGCACTCACACTCCCAGATACACTCCTCTGGAGTTTTCTGATATGACTACAGCTTCCCCCTATAGGTCCAAGTGAGCTTACTTTCCATCTTCTGCTTCTACTTCTTTCATGAGTACAAAGGTCACTCCAGGAATGGAAGATCAGAAAAACTGACAGCTGGCTGCTTATTCCTCTCAGACAGAAAATTAAAGGAGAAATAAAAGCTAAAACTACCAGATTCTATTTACATCTACTATTTTTGATATATTTGTGACTAGGATCAAAAGAACCACGTGAAAGAGTTTTCCTGACTTCAGAAAAGTCATATTAGAGGTCAAACTGGTCACAAGTTTTATATCTACATGATTTAATCTCTGACAAGATAGTCCTGAGTCTTAAGGAAGAATATCATACTGGAAAAAATTTGGCCTACATAGGGATGACACAAGACTGATTTGATACTAAAGCCAAAACTCAGCAAATTAAAGTCTGAAAAAGAATTTTCCATATCACTAAAAAAGCTACCTCTATTGTGGAAAAATATATGATGAAGTGAACCATCAATAGTGAACCAAAATCGCAAAAGAATAGCATTTTTATACCATTTGTTCTAATGTGAAATCTCCAGATGCTACCACCAGGAAAAGTATACTTTGTTAGTAACTAGTAAAAGACAATAACTCATATTCCCAGACACATCCAAAACTACCTGTAGCCAATTCTTACTCAAGTGGTTGTTTTAGTGCCTGTCCGAAAGATCCACAAGCAAACCTCCTTTCTAGGAGCATTATGTATGTCTCCCTTCAACCAGGTGAGCAGAAAATCTGTATGAAATTTTCAGTGAAATCCACAGGTAGAAATCTATCTGTGGAAGGAATTTCCAAATCTCTATCATTTATTTAAAATTCTCCATCTGCAAAGTAATTCACACACTGTCCATTATTTTGTGACCTAAACTTGCCATGATATAACAATATGCCTGAAGCTAATGCTATTTGAAATACAGTTGTACTCACTGAACATACAATAAGACAAATTAATGGAAAAAAAAAATCAATGTAACATAATGTACATACATGTACATTATATATTTTCCTGATAAAACAACTTGTGAACTGTTTCATTCACATTATGAGCAAGCAATTTCTATTTTCCATTTGAAATTATGTGGAAGTCAAAAGATATTAATGCTTTCTAAATGACAATTTTAAATTGTCATGCCTTCACAAGAGGCATGCCTATTTGTGTGTGTGTGTGTGTGTGTGTGTGTGTCTTTTCGCTGTCTCTCAAAGCTACCCCTCAGAACATCAGTGGGGCTGTAGCAATGCAAACTGATATCAGTTATGATTCAGTCCTGAAATAATGAATTCCAGCACCCTACATTGGCTCACAGTTTGGAGCTCCTTTTTTATTTTTATTTTTGAAAGCAACTAGAAATAAGAGAAGGAATATGTGACAGCATACCCCCAGCTTGTATAAAGATGAAACCAACACTATACAAAAGCCACCAAGAAAACCAGCAGATGGCAATAGTGTCCCCATTTGCTTTTATTCTGCTTCAAAACTATTTCATAAAGAGATGATTTATTTCTTCCTCATTTGGATGATAAGATTCCCATCCTATTTTAACTTAGATTCACACAAGTGTATTGGAGTTAATAGTTGCAGTTTTTATAATGAAAAATTAAAATATCCCTTAACATATATTCCTTAAAACAGATTGAAATTCAATTAATATTTGTGGTTAGCTAAATACTTTTCCCTATATACGTTTTGAAAAATTAATGAAATAGGGAAAGAAGACTGAGAGGCTAAAACTGAGAAATTGTCTTGAAAATTAAAATAAAAAAAAAAAAAAAAAAAAAAACAATGCCATCTGACTCCTCTGGCTTTCATGGCAACCATTTGATAAATAACTCCAAAATACAATCTGATGAAAGGAAAAATGCCCATCAGTAAATAATAATAATAATAATAAAGTCACTATAAATCACCAAAAAATCACTACCCATCCAGGTTTTCTTTCTCTCATTTCTGGAAGAACATTTATGCAAGTGAGACTTATAATAATGGTTGGAACAAACTGCCTCATGGACAGGTGCTGGGCAAGGAACCACTGAACTGGAGTGCTGCCAATACACCTCACATTTGGCTGGATCTTTCCACAGCAGAAAGATCAGCCAGAATGTTTGAATTTCACTCATCAGTCACTTCCCTTTTTTCACCCCTTAATCTTTCCCCTGCCAGTGTTTCACTCTGAATGCAATGGGGCTTTGTGCAGAGGTTATCCAGAACACAATCTAATTCTTAACTGTATTCATTCAAACATTGGATGAAACAAAAACAGTGTCGATGTTAAATCCCTAACTAGTGGTAGCAGTAGGTATAAAAATCTTCCAGCGTTGGAGACTGGCTGCCTCATACAAAGTCTTTCTTTCAAAGCATGGGATTATTTTCTGATTCACGTGTGGCTCACTTTTTTCCCACTCTAAAAGATTCTCATTGCAATTTTAGCTTCTGCAGCCTTCTCCTAGCACCTCTGAATATAACTTCATGCCAACTCCTTTGCTGGAAAACTTAGGTGTGTGTGTATATACATATAGATATATATAATTTGGGGGGGGGGGGGGGGGGAAGGGGTATGAGGGTAGGGGATTGGTTGGTTTGTTTGTTGTTTGTTGTTGTTCTTTGTTATACAATTCCCCCCAGAAATACTTAGAAAGCTTTTCAGACTACTTTATGGAGAAAAACTTAGTTATCCAACCTTACATTTTAGCCATAATCTTTCAAAACAGCAGTTTCTGCCTATTTCTTACTTTTTGGTAAGGTATTCCTGATAACATCAGTTTCCAAATCTTTCCCCAGAACCATAACTATGGGGAAAATTGTAACATAGTTGAAATCCACAGCTCTCATTTCTCAAGGAAGAGCTCTTCATGAAAATGCGTTTTGGTCCTTGAACTTCTAGCTTTTAGCCACAATACCAAATTAACTGTGTGATTTTTTATGAAGTTCATTATGGAAGGCCTGTTGTCCAGAGGTACACTCAGTTATACCATCCATAGGCAGCACTTTCTTTATACCTTTTGCTCATTCTGCCCCTCTTATCAACTGATTTGTCTGAACTTGGTTACTTCAAAGTCTTGAGTCATAGCATTGCAACTAAGCCACTAGATTTCATCAGTTGGACTCTGATTATAATTTTTCAACCAAAGTGCATGCCAATAGCTGGACCACAAGAAGATGATGTTGGAGGACTACAGGAAGTCATCTCTCCCCTTCAATATATAAGAACTACTGTTGCTGGTTATCTGGGAGAAGAGGCTGACCCCCAACTCCCCACACTTTCCTTTCAGTTATTTGTAGAGAGCACTAAGATCTCGGCTGAGCACCCTCTTCTACAGAATAAACAACCCAAGTTCCCTTAGCCACTCCTCACAGGACTTGTGTTCCAGGCCCTTCATCAGCTTTGCAGCTCTTCTCTAGGCACATTCCAGGGTATCAGCGTCCTTCTTGTATAGAGAGGCCCAAACTGAACACAGTACTTGTAATGCTGAATCCAAAGACTAGAAATACATAGTGTTCACCACAGAATAGCAATAACACATCTTCTGTGTTCAAACAACATATGCAGAAGGAATAAAACTTCTAGAAATTCTAAAATCACAGAAATATACTTTCTTTTATATATGGAAAAATGAGATAAGTAAATTAAAAAAAAAATACTCTTAGATGTAAAGAAATTAAACTCATTCCATAAATATTTTTGAACAGTAGTGGCTCTTGTTGAGGAAATAGTGAAGTAAAGAGGAGATACTGTGCAATCCAGGGTCATATACAGAGAGAGAGTTACCACTTTTGACTCTTTAAAGTAAGAAGAAACAGTGAAAGTAGAAAGTTTCACTACAGTTCCAATAAATAAAAATAAAGAAGGTAAGTCTATGGGAATCAAAATAGCATGCAAAGACTTGATGGAATAAACTGGCTGTTGGGAAGCCTTGGTTTCTACAGCTTAGATAACAGACTTCTATGTATATATTGGTGTACTAAAATTAAGACATAACACTGAAATATAATGCTGCTAACACATTGTAGTATTACTGATCAGTAAAAAAATAAAAACTGTCACTGCCTAATATTAAATTTATTTGGAATATTCTTTATTTATATCTGAAAGGCACAAAACACAACAATAACAGTATTTCAAAATATTGTCATAAAGCTGTTCAACTGTTTATTCCAATACAGCACATTTAAAATAACATTGATTTGTAAAATTTTCAGGCCTTTGATTAATTAGGGCAGGCCCAAGTCCCTTGCTAATTCCCTGTCCCAGTGTATTTCTTTAGTAAATTCTCAGGATTAGGAGCAATCTACTCAGGTAATTTGAGATAGATTTATTTTTTCCCCTACGCGTATAAGTTCATAACACATTCCATGGCAGAACTCTTCTTTGTAAGTAGTGAGTGAGAGCATTTATTGCTGCAGCATCCCACACAAGTTTAGAGTGGACACCATAACCACTCTACAGTTGAAAATAGATCAACAGTTTAACATACCCTTACACAGTACATTGAAACAGTAAATTAACATGTAAATATAAGAACAGTGAAAAACAAAGTTATATTTCCCAGTATAAATCCATCTCTAATCAGAAATTTTCTCTGTGTGTGAAAGATGGTGTGTATTATAGAATTGTATAGACCACAGGTCTTATATATCAGCGAATAAAGCTTCTATATTCTGAATAAGCAAAAAGTAGAGGTGTGTGTGTGTATAAAAAACCTTTGGTTATTTCTTTAGCTTTGTTTACTTTTCATATCATTACTATATTATATGGATGACAGATTATAATAACCTCTTCTGAGTTACAAACTCAGAAGAGGCTATTATAATAACATCAAAGTAATCTCAGGAAAGGAAGCATGATTATTTCTTCTTTAAAGCTGAAGCAATGGGAAATAGACAAGAAAGAGGTAAATTGCAAAAAGATCCCTCCCCAGTCTATAAAGGTCTAGGAACAGAAATAGCCAGGAGTCCTGAGCTCTAGTGCAGATTATACCTGAGGGGTATGGTCAGATTTGACTTTCAAGTCTCCAAGCAATATATATAATTGGAAAAAGAAGAAAAAAAAAAAAAAGAAAAAAAAAAAAAACACTTTTGAAATCTTAAAAAATATCCCTTAATAATATTTAAATATCAAAAATCAAAATATCAAGAATCAAGAATCATAAACTAACTATTTTTGTGTTTGGCTAATTCTTAAAGATTCAAAAAGTACTTATAAGGAGTACCTATAAGACGCATTTTGAGGAGGATACCAAAGAGTGATGAGAAACACTGATGACTGGGCAGAGAACAACTGCAGAAGAGAGGGGACATGAGGACATATGTCGATATTGCAAGTGTCATAATGAAAGAGGGCGGATTATATGGTGTTGAGAATATTACAGGGAAGCTTGGGTAGGTCCAGGAATACCAACAGGAAGATGACTTGTGACAAAAACTCAGAAAAAAAAAAAAAAAAAAAAAAAAAAAGCTAGATTCCATTAGTTCCATTGATTATAAGGAAGTGTTACTTTCCCAAATTATCTTCAGACAAATGTGAAGCACACAGGCGAGCAAGCTTACAGTGAAGGTTTTACATGTTATAATTACAAAGAGAAGAAAAAAAAAAAAAAAAAGTCTTACCTGTGGAGATGAAGGACTGAAACCCACGTTGACGACACATTCTCTGTGTCCCCCCAGTTTATGTAAAAAGGTACTTGAATGCATCTCATATATATAAGCCTTAAAAACAAAACAAAAAAAAGTAATATTTTCATTTTAAAAAGCTATGAAACATTCTCAAAGCATTAAATTATATTCCAAGAGGACAAAACATTCAATCTGCAGAGAAGTTAGAAATGCTTTCAAAATAGTTAAACAGGTATAAACGACATCAACGTTTAGAAGGGATTTCTATAGCTCAGGATAATTTAACAAATGGTTAATTAAATTAACCCAAACGGTATGTGTGTGTGTGTATATATATATATATTTAGAAGGAGTAATGTAATCTTTTCCCCTTGAACAATTAAATATTGAGTATATCCCAAAATGTATTTTAAGTGTGTTATTCATAATTTAAACCCTTTTTAGATAGAAATATGTAGAAATCTAAAACCTTCATTTCTAAATTTGGAAACTCTCAGGTCTGTGGCTACATGAAATAGAATCCTTCAGTTTCTACACAAGGCTGACGTTTCAAATTGAACAGCATAGAATTCAATAACAAATCCAATCACTATTATGAACAACACAGGTATCAGTGAGGAAAAAAAAAATGATGCTACCTGTCTTCTCTTCTCAAATGAAAGAGTAAAAAGTGCTTTCCAAGGAGTAAATTCAATTTAGTATCAAAACAACTATGCTCTTATTGGCTCAAAAAATGTAATCATACCAATGCAGAATTGTATTAAGAAAAAAATCCAAAATCCAATGAAAGTCATAGACATGTCAATACTACGAAAACAGCTGAATTGTGTATTTAAATTAGTGTTATCTTTCATTTAAAAAAAAAAAAAATTAAAAAAAGTTTTGAAACAGAAATGGTTGTATAGGTCCCCCACTAAGCTGTAGTGAAAGTCACATGCTTGCACGAAGTCACATGCTTTATACTATATTTTTCTGGTATAAAACAACAGAAAGTTGGTAATCCAAACTTCACAGTTGCAATAAAAAGCTAAAATGTTCCTTTGCACGTATTTAATATCTGCTGCATTTATTAAATACCCAGCCTATGAACATGGAATTTGGAGGACAGCTTAATATAACCTAAAGCAAACTGTGCACACATACTGTTACAACAACCTATCACTCCCTTGCCTATCTATTGCTCCCTTACCCACACTTGCCTTTAAAATTTTTTGTTGCTATCCCAAGAGGAATGCAATCATTCAGACCCAGGGCAACTCAGTTGCAAACTACTACGAGATACATGTCCTCAAATCTTGTGGACTCAACTGACAAATCTTCCAATTCATGAAAAGAATCATGGACATAGGCCCGCTCCTGAGAATCACTTAATGCTTCACTCAGAAAACAAACCTCATCAGCTGACTCAAACGATTCTCTAGTCCAAGCCAGTACCAAAGAAACATTGCATAGTACTCAGAGTCAACTATTCCATTCATGACTATATTCACTGAGAGGCAATCCAAGAGTCCAACTGTAAATCTACTTAATTGTATCCTGTTTATATATCTCACAAATTCTGAATTCCGTCCAGGAATTAAAACCACCTACTGGCTTCAGTCAAGCACCTAAAAATGGATAGAAAAATAAGTATCCATTTTTAACCTCTGGATCTTTTGTAACATTTTATATGAATATTGCCATATTAACTGAGCACCAGAAGCACCAGAAAACCCATTAATGTGTTAAAATCATTGTGTCCTTCCCTAAAGGATACAAAAAAAAAAAAAAAAGTAACGAAGTTTGTTAATTGGAAGCTCTGTCTCAAACACTAAGACCCTCCTGCCTACCTTTTATGCATGTCAGGAAACTGGTCAGAATAAGTATTTGACTGATAGTAATATACAAGCAGCAATTTTTGCTTTAAAATGTATGGCCATACCACAGCTACTATGACTTATACCACCTGGAACGTGATCAGTTCACAAGGGAACAGATAGACAAAGGGAACTCAAATACAATAAGAGATTAAAGTGCTCTAATAACATGCACCCCAACCCCTTCCCAATCCCCCCCAAAAAAAGAAAAAGGATATACAATAGACATGATGAAGAGTACAACACAATATATCAGTAGTAAATTCAGTCTGTACACAGAACTACTCAAGTTCTTGCTGTTGTGAAGTTTTCCATTCAGAAACACAACTTATGTTTATAAATACCTCCAGTTTATCACAAGATTCCTCTTGACTTAAAAATGCTAAGCCATAGGTTTGGTTATTTACTTCACACTACAAGCAGATTACAATATTGCCAAGTAATTTGACTTAAAAAGAGAAGGTTTCAGAAATGTTTTTAACATCACAGTAGCCTCCAAAATTTCCCTTGCTTTATAGGCTGCAAGATCACATCCATCCATTCTCCTCCTTCCATACTGACTCTCCATTTTTCTCTCTGGTTATACTATACCAAGACTCAAATTATATTAACATTTATTAGATGTGACATCTCTGTGTGCTGCTGTGTTTGTTACCTCA
This sequence comes from Anas acuta, assembly GCF_963932015.1. NCBI lineage: Eukaryota > Metazoa > Chordata > Aves > Anseriformes > Anatidae > Anas > Anas acuta. Next base: position 43,686,405 of record NC_088981.1, on the reverse strand, counting down.
GTAAATGTAACGTTGTGCTCCCTACTTCATACCAAGCTGTGTCACATTGTGTGCTACCTGTCTTCACATTGTGTGTACCACTTCACAAGTGGTACAGACTTCTCACAGGACTTTCTTACTTCCAAAAACCAGAGAAAGTGCTAGCAAGGACTTTTTCTATTCCAGCAAATATGAGTTGTATAGATTGCAGTCAGGTTGTACTTCACCACCACAGTGCCAGTGCTATCATGTCTACATAATTAATGGGAAATATTTAGAAAATGAGCAAGAGATGAGATGCTACTGGGGTAAGAAGTCCAAAATCCAGGAATAATCCAGAAAGGAAAGGACTATGCTGAAGGAGAGAAGAGCAAGCGATACTTCCATCTCCTGAACAGGATGCTCCTCTGCATGTAAATGTCTGATGAAAGAGGGTATTTGAGAGAAAAAGAAGAGATCGTCCTTACCAAATGCCTCTCCAAAATCCTGTGGACCTCGTGTCAAAATGGTTCAATTGCATCACAATACCCAGTAATGCTATGACACTTTTGGGGTGTTTGTGTCATTATAGATTCAAATTCTACACCCCATCACTATTGTACATATGTCTGTGCCCTTTGGAACTGTGGGGACAGCAAAAACAAGACACACGTCATGTTGCTTAATACACTACAGAACTCTTAGATATAAGATTTTAAAAAGAATAGAAATGAATGAGGAAAATACTGTAGAGAATAAAATCAACTTTAAAATACAGGTGTTTGGCATCAGTGTAATTCCTCTGGACTCTGTTCACCTAATACATGGGGAGCTAGTAAAATAGATTTATGAAATTTTTAATGTTCATATTGTGAGTGATTACTTCCCTTCACAAGCTAATTACTCTTCGATTGAAATATGTTGGAACAGCTGCACCAGTTCTTCTGCTAACAGTAAGACCAGTCTTTGACAGAGAACATGCATCAGACTGGACTATACTTCCTACTACTCCCCATCATCTCTGTTCCTTCTGACCCCAACTTGCCTTACTGCCACCTTTCTTTTCTCCTTTAAGCTACTCTCCTCCCTCATTTTCATGGAAGTAGGCACAAGAGAAAAGTGAAGGGAATAGCAGCAAGAGTCAGGAGTACAAATCCTCTGAATCACAGGCATAATGTTTTCCAACAGGTTCTGAGCCAAAAAGAAACATGGCTTCATGTTTTAAATGAAAAGAATGTATCACAGAGAGATGGTTAGTGAAGCTGAAATTTTTCCATCATAATTCAGTGGCTTACAAAACTTTGCCAAACTTATGCAATAAAATAAATTTTCCATTCCAGGTTCTGAGTTTTATTTGAATTTGGGGAGAAGAACATTCATTTTTAGCTAAGTCTCTATGTCCTCATTCCTCTTTTTAAAGAGATGTTATAACTTTTCATTGTCTTTTTGAAGATAAATTCCATGTTTGTGAAACATCTTCCACACTTTTCCTAAATCAACACTTCAGCTCATACCTGATTTTAACTAATCACACTTCTCAACCTACAAAGCAATCAATCTCTTGCCACCCACCTTTCAAGAAATGCTTCTTAGTGATGAACTAGAGGTTAGGCTGGATGCAGCACTTTTCTGAATCAGTCACATTGTGTACCAAGACATACTGAGTCAGAGAAAACTAAAGACAAGCAGATACAGATGGAACCTAAATGTAGCTAAGCACTGAAACATTCATTGTGATGAGAATGACTTCAACTCAGATCTTTTCTAGAGACTGCTTTCATACTGAAGATCTACTACACAAAACACACACAACAGGGCTGTGAAAACAATTTTCCCACTGTATTTCAGAAAATTCTCTCCCAACAGAACTACTGTTAAACTTCTTTCTGATACTGTCTTTTTGATACATTTCTTGCCCTATAAATCTTTTTAGATGCAGTAATTCAGTAGAAAAAGTGGCAGAGTCTGTTTACATCTCAGAATAATTTATTACATTGTGGTAGGTATCATCTCTTCCAATAGCTGCGCTTTTAAGGAAATTAACAATTAAAATCAGAGTAATTTTGACATGCATCATAACTGAATGTCATTGAAAGGAAAATGTCACCACAAAGAGTGTATAAAAACAGCTTCTGTTTAATTAACACTAGTCACAGATATTTAAACTAGCCAGTGATAGCCTAAATCCTGAGAATCAAAGTGAACTTGTTGCAAGATTGAAAATGAACTTTTCAGTAAATTTATCATCTTCAATAGTTAAAAATATATATATTGTATTTTAATTGAAATGATATCCAGGTATTCATAAGTGGAATAACTCCAATATAAATATTCTCCTACTATAGTCCACCATAACTTTAGTTTTTACTACATTTCCGAAGTCATTCCAATTGTTTTTCTATTCTATACTTACTAGATGTTTTTATTATTTTCTTCTCTATAGAGAAAAAAAGAATAGTAAGTGATGTATAAATGATAACATTACACTAGCAAAAAAAAAATAATAATAATGTTGAAAATATGAATTCAACAATAGAGGAAGAACAAATTTTTCAGCAAACCAAACGAAAGAAAGAAAGAAAGAAAGAAAGAAAGAAAGAAAGAAAGAAAGAAAGAAAGAAAGAAGAAAAACAGTAAAACAGTCTAGGAAGTACTCAGTAATACCCCAAGTGCATATGCGCATATAATCTGCTACAGACTTTAGCCAAAGTCAATCCCTTTTTTTCAATATTAAGACCGAGTTTTTTTGTAATAAAAATACCAATTCAGTAGATACTGGTATTTCCTTTCCATTTCTGTCTAAGGGTCAGCCAAAAGTAAAAATCATTTACCTGTACCTATAGCTTCCAAACAGGTTTCCTGCACCCATAACCACATACTTACTTGTGTTTCCTTTCACTTGAAGTTTGAAGAATATTTGGAGTAGTCAGTTTTCATTAAACCCAGAGTGTGAGAGTGTATTTAGCACCTTATATGTATGTAGAGGCTTGTGTTTTCTTCTTTAAATTGCTAGCAAGAGACAGGGAAGAAGGGTGAAGGTCCCTCCTTGAGGACAAGAATTTATAACCAAATGGAAAACTACTTAATTCTATTACACTAGTAGAGAGGGTGTGCAAAATGAATCGACTATGTACCTGCAGAGTTTCACTATAAATTATTTGCTCTGTTTTCTTTTACTGTGCCTTCAAAGCAACCTTGTCCCCATCTGTTCCCACTGCACCCTAGTCTAATCCATGATCATGTGCATTTGAGTCAAAATACTTATATGTCTACTCTCCTCCTGGGAAGGAGAAGAGGGGGAAGCAAGTCAGAAAGGGCAACACTAAAATCACAACAGAAAAAAAAAAAAAAAAAATCTTTTTTAAATCAGTTCTTGCTCAGGGACCAGAAAAGCAACAACACTTTCAAGAAAAATCCTTTCTAGTTGTTGTGGCTTTAAACTGGAGTACCTTCTTTATATACACATCACAAAAATAAATAAATAAATAAAACTAAATAAATAAAAGACCTAGCATCTGGCATACCTAATTTGACCTTACGCAAATATAGATTTTGTTCTTTAGAAATTTTGCATGAATTGGACAAAGCCATCCCTTTCCTGGGACTACTACTTCTAATATTCCAAATGAGCTCCAGAAGATGAAAGTGTTAGAGCCTCTGATGGAAAATAAATAATTTTACTTACACTTTTAGGAAAGACCTCTGGATTTGTTAGTAAGGCATTAGTCTCCATTTGCCTCCATCAGTGCCATCAAGCCTGGTGCATTGTCCCATGCTACATGATAGAATTGTTTGGCTTGCATTCCACCATTCCCTGTTTACACTGGAGCTGCATCTCCCACTGAACCATGTATTTTTCCTAAATGTCCAGCTTAAAAAGCACCTGAACTACTTATACTAAAATATAAAATAACAATCAGCCTGGAGCAGACACCCAGCATGGAAAGTTTCAGCACAAAACATTCCCAGTTATAAGCAACTGAAAACAGAATTATAGTGGAAAGTGTTAGACTACCGTAACTACAGGCATCAGTGCCAACTCCACACATAATAAAACAGGTTTCACAAATATCCTAAGCACTGATTAGCACTTTTTAGTCCTGAGATATCTTATACAATGGCAGCAGGGAAAGCCTTTTCAAGGCTGTCTCCAAAATATTGAGTACAAATGCCCTTTGAGTGTCCCTTCCCTTTCTAATGTCACTTGAGGAGGCTGTTGTTCTGGTGGTCTCAGGAAATTGCCAACTACTATAGGATCCCAGTTTCCATCTGAGTTCCTTTCATATAACCACCAAAGGTTATAAGGTTATAATTCACCAAATGGTGAAAATTAATAAGGTTCTTCATTATTAAAAATATGATCAAGTTCAGATCTTTCAAAACACAGGGCACACTTTTCAAATGTATTAGTATGATGACAGTTATAGTTAACATGCTTTATATAACCTTTTTTAGTGCGGAAATTTAAACAGATCTAACCATAGCTCAGCTTTACTTCTGTAATTCTCCCTTCTTAGAAATGTCCGATTTATATTTTCCCTGATTTTAGTTTCTATTTAATTAACCAATTTCAAACCCTCATATATATGATTGTTTTTATCTGTCTGTCTGTGTTATTTATGTAGCACCAAACACTGCTGTATTTAGGTTACTTTTACTTTTATAACATATTTTGGTTTGGCAGAGTGCAGAACTATTACTTGAAGACTTTGTTCTAGGAAAATTTACCTCGCCTCTAGTTACAACTAGAAACAGCACAGTTGGACCATACCCACACTCTGGAAATTTTTCTTTGCTGCTAAAAATGTCTTCTGTATTAACTTTACCAATAATTCCATTCCTTGTTTGTGTACTAGTATTGACTGTTTGACAGAAGTACTATGAGATTCAAAAAATGCAGACACTCATTCGGGTGTTTAAGCGTAACAGGGAATTTCACTAGTTTTACAATGGACTGTATTATCTTAATAAATTTGCAAGGACAATGTTATCAACTAGAAGCACAACAGGACATATGTAATACATAAAATTCTTCAGAGGTGTACACTGAGATATACATACAGAAAACACATGACTTGTGGTTATAAGTCTCTATGCATGTACTTTTAGCATCTCACTGCCGTTTTTGTACATAAACAGCTATTACATATGCATGCATACCAAAATGAAACTTGGGTATTCGTATCTACTTTGACTTCCTGTTTTGCTTACATTTGAATATGGGGTATTTTCTCATAGGATAATAATAGTCATAAAAGCCAACCACACTCCAAATAGTCCAAGAAACCAAGGTTCGAGAGTAATACAAAGTTGTGTTCTTCTTTGGAAAGGGATACATTTCCTCCAACAATAGCTGGCAGAGAGGTAGTCACAGCTGCTGTCATTCATACTCTGCCATGGGTTTCCTTCTGCCAGTAATGTCAGTCCTGTTTTTTCCACAGTAATTATTACTAATGCTATTTTCTCCAGATGCTTTCTTTTAAAGCCTATCTGAGTTAAACAATATGGACATATAAAATATAACTTGAGCAAAATATAATTAGGATGCCAATGACACTGAAACCCAAAATACCTCAGATAGTCCCTGCCGCTGCTTCATATAATACATTCTGTTCTGCAAGCCCTCTGGTACATAGCATAGACTGACACAATAAGTACTAATACAACATTGCTATCAGACATTTCTAAAAATAATTTTCCATTATTTCCAGAAAATATCATAATTTTTTTCCAAAGCCAGTACTAAAGTCAATACTATAGCATACTCTACTGATCAAAGATACTGAACTTAAAATATCACTGACACCATACATTTATCACTCTCAAGAGATAATAATATAAACATATAGAGTAATACAACTTCTGAACTATTAGAATCATAGAATCATTTAGGTTGGAAAAGACCTCTAAGATCATCTAGTCCAACCTTTAACCTAGCACTGCCAAGTCCACTGTTAAACCATGTCACTAAGCTCTACACCTACATGGTTTTTTTTGAAGACCTCCAGGGATGATGACACAACTACTTCCCTAGGCAGCTGGTTCCAATGATTCGCAACCCTTTCAGTGAAAAAGTTTTTCTTAACATACAACTTAAACCTTCCCTGGCACACCTTAAGGCCATTTCCTCATCTTATCACTTGATGCTTGGGAGAAGAGAATGATCCCCACCTCACTATAGCCTCCTTTAAGGTAATTGTAGAGTGCAGTAAGGTCTGCTCTGAGTCTCCTTTTCTCTAGGCTAAACAACCCCAGATCCTTCAGCCTCTCTTCATAATAATTGCCTATTTTTAAAAAGCTAGATTAGTGAGAAACAAAGAAAAGAAACCAAAACCACCTTAGCCCTACCCACCCTCTTCCACTTCCTACCCCTGAGAGGCACAAAGGAACTGGTGAATGGGGGCTGTAGTCAGTCCCCAATGCTTTGTCTCTGCCACTCCTTCATGGTCACTCTCTGCCCCTGCTCCACGTGGGCTCCCTCCCATGGGATGCTGTCTTTTCCAAACTGAAGGAAGGCTTCTGCAGCGGCTTCCCACAGGCAGCAGCTCTTCAAGAACTGCTCCAAATATGGGTCCATACCACAGGGTCCATCCATCAGGGGCAAACTGCTCCAGCATGAGTCCCCCATGGGTGGCAGCTCCCCCCAGACCTGCTCCTGTGTGGGCTCCTCTCCATGGGCTGCAGCTCCAGCCCAGAATCTCCTCCAGCAGGAGTCCTCCACAGGCCATGGCCTCCTTCAGGGCAGATCTACCTGCTCCACCATGGTCTCCTCAATGGGCTGCAGCATGGAAATTTTTACACCATTTTTTTTTTTACACCTTTTTTTTTTTTTTACACCACCGTTTTACACCATGGACTGCACAGGCAGACAACCTGCTTCAACAGAATCCTCTCCAGAGGCTGCAGAGGAACTTCTGCTCTGGCACCTGATGCACCTCCTGCCCTCCTTCTTCACTGACCTTGGTGCCTGCAAGGCTGATTCTCACCCCCTCTCTACCAACAGTTTTTGTTGTTGTTGTTGTTTTCTTCTTTCTTTCTTTAATATGCTCTCACAGAGGCAAAAACAACATCACTTATTGGCTCGGCTCTGGCCAGCAGTGGGTCCTTTATCTAACATGGGGCAGGTTTCTGGATTCTTCTCGCAAAAGCCACCCCTATGGCCCCCCACTACCAAAACCTTGCCATGTAAACCCGCTACACTCACAAGACTTGTTCTCTAGACCCTTCACCAGCTTTGTTGCTTGTCTTTGGACACACACCAGTACCTGGATGTCCTTTTTGTAGTGAGGGTCCCAAAACTGAACACAGTATTTCAGGTGTGGCCTCAGCAGAGCTGAGTACAGGGGAACAATCTCTTCCCTAGTCTGGCTGGCCATGCTATTTCTGTTGCAGGCCAGGATGCTGTTGGCCTTCTTGGCCACCTGAGAACACTGCTGGCTCGTATTCAAATGGCCATCAACCACCCCCATGTCCCTTTCCACCAGGTAGCTTTCCAGCCACTCTTCCTGCAGCCTGTAGCATTGCATGGGATTGTTGTTCCCCAAGTTCACAAACCGTCACTTTGTCTTGTTGAACTTCGTACAGTTGGCCTCAGATCATCATTCCAGACTATCCAGACCACCCTGCAGAGCCTTCCTACCCTCAAGCAAATCAACACTTGCACCCAACTAGGTGTCATCCACAAACTTACTGAGGGTGCACTTGATCCCCTCAGCCAGATCATTGACAAAGATATTGAAAGAACTGGCCCCCGTATTGAGCCCTGGGGGACACCACTAGTGAGTGGCCTCCAGCTGGATTTAAATCCATTCACCACAACTCTGTGGGCCCAACCACCTACCCAGTTTTTAACCAAAAGCAGCATACACCCATACAAGCCTTGAACAGCCAGCTTCTTCAGGAGAATGCTATGGGAAATGGTGTCAAAACCCTTAGTAAAGCCTAGGTCGACCACATCCACAGCCTTTCCCTCATCCACCGAATGCATCACCTTGTGGCAGGCAAGTTTTTCAAGCAGGACCTGCCTTTGATAAAACCATGCTGACTGGACCTGATCACCTGGTTGCCCTGTAGGTGCCACGCGATGGCACTCGAGATAATCTGTTCCATTGGCTTCCCTGGCACAGAGGTCAGTGACAGGCCTGTAGTTTCCTGGATCCCCCTTCCAGCCCTTCTTATAGATGGGTGTCACATTTGCTAACCACCAGTTGACTGGGACCTCCCTGGATTGCCAGGACTGCTGATAAATGATGACCCTTAGGTGAATCCCATCTGGTCCCATACAATTGCTTACATCTAAGTGGTTTACCAGGTTACTGACCATTTCTTCATGGATTATGGGACCCTTGTTCAGCTCTCTCTCCCTGACTACCAGTTCAGGGAACTGGGTACCTAGAGTTGGTCTTGCTGCTAAAGACTGAGGCAAAGAAGGCATTAAGCACCTCAAACTTTTCCTCATCTCTTGTCACTATGTTTCCCCCCACATCCAATTTCTTGTTTATGTATTTATAAAAACATGTTTTATTGTCTTTAACAGCAGTAGCCAGATATAGCTCCAGTTGGGCTTAGCTCTTCTAATTTTCTCCCAGCACAGCCTCACGTTTTTGTAGGCCTCCTGAGTGGCCTGCCACTTCTTACAAAGGTTATAAACCCTCTTTTTTTTTTCCTGATCTCATAATAGATCTCTGTTCAGGCAGGCCAGTCTTCTTCTGCCTGTTCTATTAGGATGTCCTATTTCCACTATATATGGACATCTATAGCAGAAAGCCTCTCTCATCACAGAGTGATTTACTAAAGCTCATACAGGGTGTTTCAAACATTGAAATAGTTTTATTTTCATAAAGTTTTGTGTTCTTTGTTTTTGTGTGTTTTTAAGGAACGGTATTTGAAACTTTGCTGAAGCAAAAAGGTGTTTCTCTACAGTGAATAAAACACCAAAATGTCAGGATACTGTGAGATGTCCAATAAAAGGAATTCATGCACTAAGGAAAGTGAGGGTGGGGGGGGGGGGAATAAATTATTTCAAATAATAAAGCTCCTTTCATTACGGTTACTCAAAGCCAAAATATATCTGACCAAGGAAAGCAGATGATGAGTTTAACAGAAAGCAGCATTGCATTTTTAATACATTTAAGAATGGCAAAATAAATATTTTTAAAGCTACACATATTGATATAATTACAGACGAAAATTAAGAATTCTGATATGTACTGCAATTTATTTATTTTTTAAATCCTTAACGAGGAATTTACTAGTTTAATCCAATATGGAAAGTTGTAAAGAGATTCTGATCTCTGATTTTAAATGGTCAATTTTATGGCTAAATAAATATCTGGTAATAAAACATTAAAGAATATTGCTCAGTAGGTCTGAAATTCTGTGTGGAATAACAACTTCTGTAACTATTTAGAACTGTCAACTACAAACAAGTTCTACTGTTTATGTTATGCCAGATGTAGAATACAACCTAGTCAGCAAGTACAACTACGTCCAGGTTTGCAACAAGCAACCATTCACAGGCTTGCAGAATGCTGTGGATATGCCCCCATGACAAATCTCTGTATCCAGCATCATTTGTATAATGGGAATCCACTGTAAAACCAATTTTTGCACAAATGTAAACATTTAGGAACTCTGCAAGTGGTTAGTATTGATGTATAAGCATGAAATCGACGTATCCTGTCTCCTGTTCCTCCTTTCAATGTTGATGCCCTCTGGAGAGGAATAATCCTACTCTCTCTAGCTTTGCTGCTTTCACATTTTGGAGAAAATCCACTTAATCCTGGATTTGGAAAATGTTTCAAAGGCATTGCTATAGGCAAAATCCTATACGTTAACCAAGAGAATAAATAAAATGGAAGACCCCTGCATATACAAATACAATACCCCTGCATTTTTGTTACTGAGGTAGCCACCTCTTATACCAAAAAAAACTCTAGGTTTTCAATATAAGCCAGTCAGTGTGAACTGTGAGCCCAGTCTTTTAGACTTGACATGGATATAGAATTTTATGCTAGCAAATTGCATTTCAACACTGGGGCCAAAACATGCCCCTTAAAATCTACAGTTCAAAGACAGCAAACATGAATCTGAAAACAATTAAAGACCCAAATCTCTATTTCTGCATTCCCTACTTCATTTCTGGAAACTTGGACTTTATTCAGAGAGCCTCAAGGTCTTCAAAGACAAAAATGAAGAACCTAATTAGACATGAAGTAAAACAGTTAACTAGAACTACATGGAGCACAGGAAAAGGATTAGCTATTTCTATTTTAAAAATCATTATTTCATACTCTCCAGATATTTTTATCCTTTCAGAATAAGATTTCTTTGGTCAGAAAATATTTAGGTAAACATATTTCTACAGAGCCCAGGAAAATGGAAATCTCAGCCCAATTGGAATATTTGTCTAACATCCTTAGCATTATTGCTTGATAGTTAGAAACCTCAAACTGTCCACCTGAAAAATGGCCAGAAATCATGTCAAAAAAGTAAACCTGCCTCATTTATAGACTTAGGCTATTTAAGATGGAGAGAGGAACTGATATAAGAAACACTAACTTTCTAGGTTTTCTAATCACTATAAATTATGGAAAGGATAACCACAGTTCAAAACCATGATACTGTGGATACCTGCCTTGATCAGACTGCCACTTCCTACATAGTTCTTGATAAAGGTTCAAGTAGTGGAAGTAGGCAGGTAGGGGAACACTTTCAAGCCAGGATTTACAATATGTACAGCTTTCATACTAACAGCCACAAAAGCAGTCCCTACGAAAACAAGGGGTTACTTCAGCCAAACAGAAGCTATACCAAGCTGTTGTAGTATAAAATAAGCTGTATACTTCATAAGTAGAGTAAAAGGCAGGCAGAATTTGCAGCCCTTTGTTTATAACATCATATTTTAGTTTTCTGATTCTGTGCCCTGTAAGAATATGGTTTTGATTTTGCTGTTAATCAATGCAGCCAGCACATATTCTTCTCTGTCAAACACGTTACATATTGTGAAATATAAAAGGCAGTTCAAGATTAATGTCTCTCAATTATATTCCATTTCTGCCCCTTCTGGCTTTAAAATCAATCATATTTGTTAACCATGGGATGCAAGCAACACATTTAATAAATCAAACGCCAAGATGATTGAGACACAGTTACTGGTCAGTGGAAAGTTGCAAGATAACCAAATAACCTTTTATCCACACTGATGTATTTTTATGCAGTTTTTTTGAATTCCAATGGACATTCACTCATACAATTCACATTCCTCCATTTTTATGTAACTTTTATCAATTCCCATGGACATTCATTCATTGAACATAATCTGCAAAAATATCAGGTTTCTTGATAATCTAACACTGTTACAGTTGCACATCAGTCTCTCTCTCAGGATGTTGTTAGTTTAACTATATGAATGGCAGATTCAGTGCCATGATCAATTTTATTTTTCAAAGGAAACACAAAAGTATATCCAGTGTCAATGTTTCAGAGAGAAGCCTTCTAAAAATGCCCCAGATCTGTATTTTGTCCTAACAGTAGGGTTGTAGAAAGGTTTCTGCAAGTTTCTCAGACTCTGAAACTTGACTCAGTTTTCCTGAGGGGGCAACAAGAACAATGAAAGATCTTCACAGACATGTGATACAAATTATGCTAAATTCCAACCCAAGAGCCACACTAAAAAGTATTGACTGGCACTGTGCCCACCAGGGACTATATGCCAACTGGAGCAGGATGCAGTCCAGCTATTCAGCTTCCTATGATGAGCAACCACGTGCCAAAAATTTGGACTACTGGCAAAACCATGCTCTATGCCTCTCTCTTCTATCAACGTAATTCCAAACAAAAACTTTAACACAAAAGAGAAAAGGACTTACAACTGCACCTCTTTTTATACCATTCATCAATGACCTTAATTAGAATCTCAACTAAATATATTTATACCTTGTATGTCATGAGCTGGGATCAATATTAGGTACGTTTTGTTTAACAGACAACACAAGAAACTTCTATACTGTATCGCAAACTACATTTTCAAATACAAATTACCAGAAACTTGAAGAATATTTTTTATCATGGAAATGACAAGAATACATTAGCTACTGCCAAACCTTCAGCAATCTGCCAATAAAATCTCTAACCTTCACACATGATTGGAGCCAGTATTTCAAAACTGGCCATAACAGTAAATTCCTTTTGCTCTGAATTTGAAGCTGACCAGAAACCCTGTGTCAGAGTCCTAATGAGTCACCTAGAAAGACCTAGAAGAAAGTTAAACAGTTTTTGTAACCAACTGTTTTGGAAGGATGTGTTTATAAGTAACCCAGCCCCATACAGTCAGAGCAGCCCAATTTCAAAGGCCTGTACAACAACCTTGCAAGCATCTATCTCTCAGAAAACACCAAGGAAAACATTGTGCCAACAATGCAGGACTTACTGAGTTAAAATTAGGTACATACTCATAAAGGTAGCAATACACTTTTAATCAAGACTCTTTGCTAAGTGTAGATAATTTAAATACAGTTGACAGGGAGTGGGAAGAGATCTTGTCTGGGGAGGACATGCATTCCAAGTCACCGCAAATTTTAATAAGTTATAAATACAGTTGGATGCCTTTTCACTTTGTAGCATGACTGGATCATACAACACCAGTAATGAAAGCTTCATCACTCTGTATTTGGTAGCTTAAGTAAATTAACATGTAGTGGTTGCATAGTTCCTAGTGGGCAGATAATATACACAATACACATGCTACATAAAGTTGTGCTACAGGGGATACCATTCTCATCATCTTTGATGGCATGTGGCAATTGAGTTAAACACTATGAAAACTTTGAGAAATAAGGTCTTAACAAGTTACTAAAATTGGTAAACTTTTGTTGCTTGGGGATTTACCAAAACCAGGCAAAACAAAGAAACTATAGAATAGGAATCAGATGTGGCTGCTACATAGTAATTAGGTATATGATAGTATAATACTTTGCACATTAAGCTGAATCCTAGGAACATGCATGAAGGGACTAAGTTAACTACAATACAAGCAACTCCTACAGTTTTGAAGAAAAATAAATAAAAACATTACTTACACAGTTGTCCTCTGATCCACTGGCTATAAATCGCCCACAAGGAGATATTGCAATTCCACATGGGTAGCAGCGGCTACTGTGCCCTTCAAATCGACGTTCACACCTTTAGAAGAGTTTCAGGAAGTCTTATTAATAGCAAAAACAACCTAGCTCTTTTACTACCGTTTTCTTGAAATTCTGCTGAAGCCTTATTCATTTTCCTCAGTCTACAAACATAATTTGTGAATTTGCCTTAGTTAAGTTAAAAATAATTCTGTCCCAAAGTGTTGTGAAAACTGGAAATAAAATGAACACACAATACTACAGGGCAATGCTAAACTCATGTTTTGGCCTTGTTCTGTTACAAAGGTAGAGATATCACTAGCATCTAGAAATGAGGAGCTGTGAAGCATGCTGTCAAACTACCCACAGTTAGCTATCTCAGCAGGGAAAACCAAAACAACCCTGCTTTAAGGGGAGGGTGTTGTGAAAGCCAGCGTGCACTGGGAAGCTTTATAAATCTCCCTCAGGCCATTTCCATCAAATCAAGATGCAGCATGTTGAAACATAATGTAAATAATTATTGCTTGCTTTTCTTATACTTTTTTTTTTTTTTTTTTTTAGATTTTCTTAAATCTGGATACTTAATCTGTGTTGCTATTTGCATTCCTACTCCACGCACTCATTTACTGAATCTAGTAAAATCAAGAATGGCAGCATACAAATGACATTGCAAAGTCATAAATCTATCTACAGTACAACTGTAGATAGCTTCTTACTTATCTTTGTTAGTTCAGTCTAAAGGAAGGAATACATTTAAATTTAACATAAGGAATTAGTTTCTTACTTTTAATGTTAATACTGCAAAGCAGCATAACTAGCAATGTGGAGTAAGTTTTTGATAGCTGAGCACGCTTGGGCCATTTAAAAACATATTTTTCAAACGAGATGAAGACTACTATCCATTTAAAAAAAAATCCTCGGTTGTAAAAAACTGTGATAGCTTTGTAGTCACAATAAAACTAAGGAAAGAAGTCTGATTTAGAGTTGTTTCAATGTTAAAAGTAATTTACATGTACAACTTGGAGTTTCAATCCCATTCAGAATGATTATCTGTAAATGTGTGCCTCATTTCAAATGTTAATTTTTATACCCACTAGAAAGTGTCATTTCAGAACACATAATAATCTGCATTTTTCTTTTGCCTTTATTATGAATGTTATCACATTGCCTTTCTCCTTACAAAACAAAAGCTTTGCCATTATACAGCTGTCATACGTTCTTCTTTTCATGTATGCTAAGTCCAGGAACAAATTTGAAAGAGTAAAATCTCCTGCCAACACCTGTGATATGCACTTTTCCCTGGCCAGTGAAATCACAGACACTGTGTTAATTCAATTGACTGAACTTGCGTGCAGAAATGTCTAAATTTTTATACCACATTGCTCTTTTTTACACACGCATGTATGTCTGAATGCCAAGTTGATCTTGCTCACCCAGGTGAAACAGGCATACTTGAACAAAAACATCACTCTGAGACTGATCCAATGGCTATCACTTAGCAAACCATAAAAAGGACCATTTTGAATGCATGTAAATGCATCATTTTATGGAGCACATATTTGGCTGAACCTCTGTCTAACAAAACTACTGATTTCAATGGACATTTTGAGTATAGAGTAACCAGACTTTTCACTTCAGGCAAATTCTACCATAATAATCTTGTAAACAATCCAGCTTAAGAGAACACTGCAGGTTTTTTTTTTTTTTGTTTTGTTTTTGTTTGTTTGTTTGTTTGTTTTAAAAAAAAAAAAAAAGGTAAATTATAGAGACAGTCAATTACTATGACTAATATATAAAAACATTCTTCTGCTTCAGTTTCCACCATAGGTGTTGGGTCAATATACCTGCCTCTACTCAAGTTTCCTGTTGTCAGTAAAGGACAGTAGCAATTGTTTCAGTCTCCTCTCAAACACAGCATTCTAGCACACATAAATCCAAAGATTATGTAATGGCAGACAAGTCACAGAATACATACATAAATTACACTTTCAAAGAGGCAAATAATATTCATATATTCTCTGTCACTCCTGAATATGCCTTTGGAATCACCATTCTTTTTTAAGTAGACCACTAGCCATGAAGACTAGCTCCTAGTATTTAAGCCCTCATTCTCAGGGCCTGTAAATGCTAACTTTCCTAATAAACTGTCTCTTTCTCACAGGAAAGTCTCGTAGTAAATCAGTGACAACAACTTCTTTGCAAAAGAACTTGACTCCTTTGCAGCTATGACTAATAACTCAACTACTCTACCTACGAATGGATGCTTAAGAACTTACACAATTACAAGGCTTCCAGGGATCTTTTCTATGCTACACCACAGCAATGTAAAACAAAGGCTGAGTCATAGGGCAGTACCACTTGCCACCTTGCTAGTACAGCCACAGTAATAACTAACATCCTGGATTCTACTTTTTTAGTTGTTTTCCTACTCAGGATCACCATTATAATCAGGATGTATTACTATCCTGCTCCCTCAAAATCCTGCTCTAAAACATTTCAAAAAAAAAAAAAAAAACTGATTCTAGTTAAATTTTCCACAGAATCTAGCAGAAACTGTGATATAATGTCTATTAACTCCAGATATCCCCAGGTAACACAGTGATGAAAAGAAGTGAAAAGAAATCTTAGAATAAATTGATATAATGCATATAATTTTAGCTTATTCTATGAGTTCTTTTATTTCAGCTTTTTTTTTTTCTTCCATTTTGTTAAGTAGCAACAGGTGGTGATCAAACTTATTTTGGATATTGCAGGTTTTCCCTGGCCAGCTGGCATGCTGTCCAGCCTCCTAAGAATAAATCTTTGGTCAGAACTTTTCAGGAGTTACCATGGCAAACATCTGGTAATTGCAAGGGACAGCAAACAGCCAAGTTTTCCCTATGTTTTCCAATGTACAGCTTTTAGTCTAATTTCCAAAATATGTATCTTTTTATGTCACAAACAACTTGTAGAATATTATGGGGAAAAAAATGTAACGTGGTGTTTCTGTCTTTTTAAGAGAATGATACCAGAATAAGACACGTCTTTATAAATCAGGGAATATCGTCACGAATGAGTATTTCATTCTTCTCGCTGCATTCAAAATTGACAGCAGATCAAAGTTTTCTTCTTTTTTAACCACCTTGCCTTCTACTTTATCACTTTGTCCCAGTGCTCTGGTATTTGTTCAGAGACCTTTCAATACGAGCAGATCAATCCATTGAGACTATGAAAATCTAAGTATAACTTGACAGAAGTAGTAGCTACCTCAGATGTTCTGTACATGTGGGTTTCATTTAAAACACACACTGAACCCTTCACAAAGGAGCTCGGGATGCTTTCACCAACAGAATCCAGCAGGGACCACACACTCCCCATCCTGTATATTTTGATGTATCTCCAATCTCAAACTTGGAGGAACTCCAGACACTGCTTATCCATTTCTCCTTTGTTATCCTCAGGTAACAAGATAACTCAAATCTCTGGGAGAAAAAGAAAAAAAGATGAAAAATTATGGGATCCTCAGGCTGAGCAGAGACCAAGAAGTAATCAAATTCTGGGTATGTATATACATACATTTTGCTCAGGATGACATCAAGCAGTTAGTTCACAGTAAAGATAGAAACTGAAGTCTCTGAAAATTGAAGGTAACTCATTCAAACTGCATGTCTGACCCTAATGCTCTCAAAGTGTAACTGTTAGAAAATGTATGAGATGAGTTCCATGTGGCTGCAGGAATTCTACTAAAGTACATTGCCAGAGGAGCTTATGATCTAGTTGCACAAGATCATAATATGAGCTGGAGATACTACCTTAATGTCAAAAGCTGTCTTGTATAAAGAATTGGCAAATCTTTTCAGAGGCTGAAAGAGGGTGAAACCAATTTTTATCTCAGATCTTCCTTCAAAGCATTATCATGAATTTGAGTAATCCGCAGAAGAAATTCAGTATTTCCGAACAATCCAATATTCTTCCAAAGTCTTCACTGTGGTCCAATAAGCATACACTGCTTTTTTTCCAGAAAGAGATGAGGAATGGCTGTTTCAGCAGCAAACACAGTTAGAGCTGCTGAATTTCTATTCCTCAACTCCTCAGAGTGAGCCAGAGACATGTTGCTGCTGCCACCAAAGGTGATACTGGCTGGGGGCTCCTCATAACATCTTACCCCTGACAATCTCAGTAGCAGAAAAGGTAATTTAGCAGCTCTCACATCTGCTTCCCCAAACATAACACAGTAGCAGCCCAGTCCTCTAAAAAGACCAAAAATACATATTAAACGGCAATAATATGGAGCTATGGTAACTTTTCCCAGCTCTCCCCACTTCTGCATATAAAACAAGCACATCTGACAGAACATCAGCACTGTCCCACTCCTCCCTTGCAATTTAATTCCCAGTTTTAACTGTCCTTTTCCATCTTGTTTTCTTACTACATATCACAACAGCTTTCCCAGCAAATTCTTCACCTCTGTATCTCTGTAACAAGTAGAGAACAGCAAGTGCTAGCTTCACAGAAGTGCCGAATTGTTGATGCTGGACAGGACCTCCAGAGGTCACCAGGTCCAAGCCCCTGCTCAAGCAGGATCATCTAGAGACAGTTGTTCAGGAACATGCTCAGATGACCTTTGAGTATCTCCAAAGACAGAGACTCTACAGGCTCTCTGGGCAACTTGTGACAGTGCTCAGTCACCTGTACAGTAAAAAAAAAAAAAAAAAAAAAAAAGTTTTTAGAGGGAACATTCTGTGTTTCAGTTTGTGTATATCACTTCTCCTCCTGCCACGGGACACCACTGAAAAGAGACTGGGTCTACCCTCTTTACAGCCTCTCAACGTATTTACAAACACTGATGAGACACCCCCCTCGTAAGGGGGTGTCGAGAGGCAGGAGACCTTTTCTCCATTAACACCAGCGACAGGACCCGCGGGAACGGGGTTAAGCTGAGGCAGGGGAAGTTTAGGCTTGACATCAGGAGGGGGTTCTTCACAGAGAGAGTGGTTGCACACTGGAACAGGCTCCCCAGGGAAGTGGTCACTGCACCGAGCCTGACTGAATTTAAGAAGAGATTGGACTGTGCACTTAGTCACATGGTCTGAACTTTTGGGTAGATCTGTGCGGTGTCAAGAGTTGGACTTGATGATCCTTAAGGGTCCCTTCCAACTCAGGATATTCTATGATTCTATGAGATTCCTCTCCCTCTACCCCCTGGATCCTTGTCTTCTCTGGGCTGAATAGTTCCAACTCTCCCAACCTTTTATCATAGAAGAGATGCACAAGTCCCTTCAGCATTTTT
The DNA here is from genome assembly GCF_963932015.1 of Anas acuta. Classification (NCBI taxonomy): domain Eukaryota; kingdom Metazoa; phylum Chordata; class Aves; order Anseriformes; family Anatidae; genus Anas; species Anas acuta. The sequence goes on along the minus strand of NC_088981.1, from coordinate 43,668,057 downwards.
GTGGCACTATGATGGATTCTGCCTAGTAGCTCCATATTTTTGTAATACTGAGACCAGAACGGGACACAGTTCTCCAGGTATATCCTTTACCTCTACTCAGCCATGGTGAGGCTCACCTGCCCCAGCCTGCTGGCAACACTCTTACTCATGAAGCCCAAAACAACATTAACCTTCTTTGCTCCAAGGGTACATTGTTGGTTCACATTCAGCTTGTGGTCCACCAGGATCTCCAAGTCCTTTTCTGCCAAACTGCTTTCCAGCCAGGCGCCCCCCAGCATATATTTGTGCCTGAGATGGTTCCTCCTCATGTGCAGGACTCCGTCCTCCCTCTTGTTGAATTTCTCAATCTTCTTGCCAGTCTGTTTCTCCAGCCAGGTCTCTCCAGAAGACCTCTGGCATTTCAGTCACTCTTCCCAGTTTGGTGTTGTCTGCAGTCTTGCTGAGGGTGTACCCTGCTCCATCATCCAGATTATTAGATTAGACTTTGAATAGGATTGGACCCAGTACTGGCCCCTGGAGTACTCCACTAGTTACTGGCCTCCAACTAGGCCTTGGCAACTGATCACTGCCCTCTGGGCCTGTCTGTTCAGCCAGTTTTCAACCCCCTCACGGTGCTCATCCATCCCATACCTCATCAGCTTCTCTGTGAGAATCTTATGGGAGACAGTGTCAAAAGCCTTACTAAAGTCCATGTAGACTATATCCATTGCTTTCCCTTGTCCACTATGCCAGTCATTTCATCACAGAAGTTTATTAAGTTGGTCCAGCATCACTTCCTCTGGTGAATCTATGGTGACTACTCCTGATGACTCTTGTCCTTCACGCCTACGGAAATGTTTTCCAGAATTCATTGTTCCACCACCTTCCTGGGGCTTGAGGTGAGGCTGACCAGCCTGTAGTTCCCTGGGTCCTGCTTTTCGTCCTTTCTGAAGGGCTTTTTCCTCAGAAATGTATAGAAACTGTCTTCCAGGTCATCTAGAGATAGGAAAAACTTCTGAACAGATATTGTATTGAGCTGATAACAAGATCCATTGGAAGTCCCAGAAAAGGAGAGGTGATGAATCACATCTAGTGTACATCCATGGAGTCCAGGAGCAGCAGGGGATGAAGATGGAGGCAAGACTGTAATATGTGACAAAGGTACTTCCTGAAGACTGGGCTGCAAACAGAACCCAAGGAAAGCTACGTACACTACCAACAAGGTAGGTCTAAGGTCCATGCAGAAAACAAGGCTGGAGGCATAACTTGAGACAGGTGTAATTACAATATGCTTCTGGCAGACTGAATGCCCAAGCCTACATTTAAAAGGAGTACCTGGAGCAAGATGCAGAGTGTGTCGGTGGGGGTCCAAGGCTGTTCAGGACAGTTAGGGCCCAGTGGTACACTCAGGGCCCTGACAGTGCAATCTGTAGCTCAAGTTAAGCTATCTGAAAATCTGAGACAAAGCCAGGCCATGCAATTAGTGTCATAAAAAAAGGATGAAGCTGTAAAACACTATGGCTTTAGCCACATCTTACTGATGAGCAAGAAGGAAGAAATTCACCTTGGAGAAGAAAAGCTTTCACTGCTTCACATTCTGGAATTTCTCTTATGAATGTGATAGTTTGGAATGTGACATACAAGGGAAACAGCAGATTGCTGCCGAAATCTGGACAGATGATTTTTCTCAATATCAGCCAATCATGAAGATAAGGGTATTCATGTAACTTTGCTGGCAAACAAAATTAGTTGTAGCATAAGTGTTTAGTCAATATTCTAAACATTTGATAAAGTGCAGAGGACAGCACTTCGAATTCATGGTTTCCCCCTAATATCATGAATGGAAAAAACTTTCTTTATTCTGGATGTTATAAATCACAATTATCTAATCTGCAAGTTGGAGGAAACAAACAAAATTGAAGTGATACAGACTGGTAAGACAGAAGAACTGTCATGTGAAATTTAAAGGACACAAACATAATAAAGCAGCTGGTATTTAGTCTAGTTTGCCATTTGGGGTTTCCATGGTTTTATTGTAAGGGAATGGAATTTTCCCTAATTAGATTTCTCTGCTCTTTCTATGCATTAATTTTAGAGCAGTGGGTTACAGAAATAAATCTGTCTCTCACTACCCTATGTCTTCATGAACATACTTACTAAAAGCAGGCAGGACTGCGGGATAAGGAGACTTAGTCTATACTTGAATCCACCATTTTTTTTCATGGAAAGATGAACATTAAATGATAGAGGCAACAGGAAGAGATTCCTATGAATCAGTGCTACTCTTGACTTCTGGGGGGAAGAAAAAGTGGGGGAGAGGTAAGGGAGGGGGGGGGGGGTTGATGTCTGAAATACATTCACCAAAGAGATAGGAAGAGATAAAAATTGTAAAAGAGATAAAATGGTAGAGTTTCTATATTTTATGGGCACTTAGGAGTCTACAATGTTTCATCATAAAGAACACAAAGTCTTTCAAAAAATATTAGCATGCACCAACTGTTGTTGGTACCTCCTGATTATTACCCTTTAGTCTGACACTTTCTTGGGAACCCTGAATCTGGTAACTAGTATTCTTCTCAACAACATTCCCATTGAACCTCAATTTAATTTCTGTGCTCACTGCTTCCAACTTGGACCTTGGTAATATTTTGGTAATATTTTCACTTGTCCTCCAACTAGCCATTCTTTTTAGACAAGACAGGCTTAAAATGTTCTTCACAATGTCTTCACAGTGTCTTGGAAGATGATCAAAGGTCATTATCTTACCCCACTGTATGCATTCACAAAGCCTGGTAATTCATTATTGTAACCTGAAAGAATAGTAGCCAGTTATCTTCTTCCAAAAAGATCTAACCTCCTTAGTTCTTTATGCTGCTTTGTAGATTGTCTGAAGTTTTTCTTAGCTACATTTATAATGAAGAGAAGAATGCGGGAGAAGTATACAAATATTCAAAATCTTCAGATGAAACTTTAAAAACCCATGCATTTCAAAGTAAATGAAGCAGGAGTCTGAGTAAGTCCAAAAGTCACTAATAGCATCCAAGATTCCCTCATTTATTGGCAAGATGACCTGGCTGTGTGAGGTTGGCTGACAACATCAGAAGTTTAAATGTCTTTTCTTGTACCACCTTCAGAGGAACCCATAAGACTTCCTGGCACTCTCTGAAGTAGTCCTGGAATGCCTCCAAACCATCCATAGTGAAAGATGCAGATGGATTTACAGCTTTATCCACCAAGGATGATGAAAGTGGAAGGTGCAAAAACACTTTCACCAACTTCAAGAACAAGAGAAAACATATGTAAATGAATTTTCACTGGGGAAAAAGGAAAAAAAAAAGAGTTTGATAATACAGACTGAATGGAAAAAGTCTTGTGGAACTCAGGGGGGAAAAAAAAGGAAGAAAAAAAAAAAAAAAAAGAAAAAGAAACACTGTGTTCAAAGCCTATAAAGCTGCAGGCCAGGATAAAGTGTCTGAAGATTTATTCTAAGCAAGGACCAAAAAAGAACCTGAGCATTCTGCTGTGATTCCTCAGTTACTAATGATAAAAGCAATGCAAGTCAGAAGAACGAAAAAAATGAATTATCAAAGAAATTGAACTAAAGAAACAACTAAGGAAGAAATTGTGCAGAATCTTTGAAAATGATTTCCCATGATTTCAACTGCAGCTTTCCAGAGCACCATGCTCTGGAGTTTTCCCATTTCATCAGCATTTTTCACTTTATAGTATCACTAAATATAGTATTAGTGGATAAAATTCATTAAGGGCAATAAGCAGATTAAACAAAAGAAAAACAGTTTTCACTGTGGATGCCTGAGGCAAATACTGAGAACAAAATGAACAGACAATAAAAGTTAGTGTTACTTCCACAACTCTGCAAACAGTACAAATCAGAAGGTTGACTTACCTTTGCTATATTTCAAAACACTGGAAAATGACTTCATTAAAAAAAAAAAAAAAAAAAAAAAAAAAAGAACTTATTCTGGCAACACCTCTTTCCCACCCCCCACCCCCCCGCTCAAAAAAAAAAAAAAAAAAAGTAGAAAAAAAAGTAGAAAAAGAGATAATTCCAGAGGGACCATTCAAAATACAGTAATGGCAGATGCACCACCTTTACAAATCAGCAACTTCAAGAGATTAAAGGAACTGGCCCACCATAAGATTGTTTAGGAACTAATCTCTCCTCTAAGTACAAGGGATGAACTGGATTTGATTGGACAAGACCTACGAACAAAAAAGCAAAAGTTTTCAATCTGTGTAACTGTATAGTACACCTAGCACTCTGGTAGAGACTTGTTCCAAGTTCAGACAGAGCTTTCCAAGCTCAACCATCTCAAAATTATTTATGTAAAAAACACCTGGTGAACACATTAGGAAAAAGTGAACAGTTTTCTTCCTTATAAGAACTGAAAAGTAGATTTTAAAATACAGAAGATTTAACCTCTGGCCAGAGGAATGAGGGAAAATTTCATTTTTAAAAATTTGTTGTTTTTTATTAAAAAAAAAAAAGTTACAAACAATAGCACAATGGTGATTTATTTGCTCTATTTTTTCCTCTACAATGGTTACTGTCATTGTTTGCTCTGTAGTGTGAAACAAGCATACATATTTACACAATACCTATTGCACACCCTGAAAATATGGATAATTAAGAACTTGAATAATTTTTTTTGAAGTTTGGCTAGCAGAACTCAGCAGACACTAGAATACACTGACTTTGCCAAATTAAATATGGAGCAAGAACATACATAAATTATTCCCCTCTTCCCAGGACATATTCATTTAATTGATTGCACAGATTTTACACTTTAACTATTTTACCATTCACCTGCTCTACTTATATAAGTATTTAAAAATGAAGAGACAGATAAGTGATCTGTGAAAACCTCTCTACTTTTTCATTACTCTTCTAGAAACACGGTTTGAACTGCTTATTAGAAAAACATAAGAAGGTAACGGATTCCAACCTCAGCAGTCTCTAGTTTCATTACTTTCTGACATTCAGTACAGGTAATAACAGCAATGCTTTTGGCAAGAACATATGTGCCCCCTATAGGTTTAATGTAATCTTACCACAGAAATTTGGAAATAATTGAAACAACCATTATGCATTCCTAAACAGAAATTCAATATAATAATAATAATAATAATAATAATAATAATAATAATAATAATAATAATAATAATAATAATAATAATAATAATAAAGTAAAGAAAAAATCAGTATGTTTACATATGCACAAAGCAAATATTATATTATTCTATCAGACTTAAGCAATCTTTCCCATTCAAATCACTTTTCTTTTAAATATAATTCCTGCACAAAAACCTGCACAAAAGAGATTGCCCCAAGTATTTCCTTTCCTGTGCAGTGTCCCTTCCCTGCCACTCTCTCTGTCCCATAGCTTTCCGAAGTACAACAGCGAAAAGCTTCTGGAAGAAGTGCAGCATCTTTTTCTGAGTTTATTATAGAGTATTATGCATATTTATAGAACTGTATAAATGATTTATAATAATGCTGTTACAATTGCATTTGTATTTTAAAAGCTGGATCATAAATTTTACCTCCTTTAGCAGTAATGACATGCTGTTTTGGAAATACCATTAGCATCAATATACTATTTTATATATACAATTAGATCTCCGTAAGGTGGGTAAGACATAGGCGATAAATCTTGACTATTTAATGGTTTTCACATAAGTAACTGCAACTGAGGAACCACAGGGTAAAAATCTACTCAACATTACATTTGGTCTGTTAAAATAAGTAAATTCCAGTTAGCCCAGTATCCCTTAATAATATGCATAATACTTTTTTAAAGGCCTGATTGCAGATCTGGTTCCACACACTAGTTTCTAGTAGTATACCACAGAAAGTATGACAACTCTGAATAGAGACGAAGCATGCCTTTTTATTCCAAGGTACCTAATTCAGCCTTACCTGAGAGTTCTTAAATCCCAGAGTTTGATGCCATCACCTACAGCCGTGGTCACAAAGAGGTTGTAAGCTTCAGGTTGCTGAGAGCTGAATGCTGACCCCTGAAATATTAAAATTATTTTCAAATAAGTCTTCTCGTGACACTAAATATTTAGTCCATTCAAGAGTAAATATATAGTTTGTTAGACTGTGTGAATAAAAGTTTTTCTGCACACATAAAAAGGAGCACAGAGGACCACTGGCATGTGGAGGGTCCCCCAAAATGCTCTTAGACAAATGCAGCATTGCCTCGACTTCTCTCAGGGCTATCCCAGGACAGCCAGAAGCCCTTTGAGACAGGGATGACACCCACCAAAATTAGTCAAAAGGAGAGGTTCTCTTGGTTACCAAACAGACTGACAGGAATAGATGCCTATGGGTATGGGGTTAATTATGGTATTCAAGAGAATAACATTTTGGGATTACACAAGACTTTATGGGCCTGTGTGTTCTGGAGTGTTTCAGGGTTTGGGTACCAGCAACTGGTGGGGGACCGCAGGTCAGGTGGCCTGTTGGTCTAAGTGCCAGCTACTAGAGAGACTGGAGTGAGGGAAATTAAATGCCAGCAGTGGAGTTGGACCACAGGTAATAGGAGCCCAAGGATCTGAGATGTAAGCAACTAAGGCAAGAGAGGGTACATTAAGCCAGCACATGATCCCTAGTGAACTTTAAGCTAGCCAGTGAGCAGGTGAAGTGGTTTGGTAGCTAAGTGTGTGTGTCTCAGAAAGTGAAGAACCTAGAAAAGCTGGCTACCAGAAGGCCCAGGCCAACCGACAGAGAGACCACGTTGTGAGGGGGTCAACAACTGAGGAACCCCCCCACCTGTGGAGGGGGGTTAATAGGGGGTTGGAGCTGAATGGGACAACTTGAAAGAGCAAAGATCCAGGACCAGCTATCAGATGAACCACATCTAAAGTCTAAATACCATTCCTGGAGTAATCCTAAGCATGTGCAAGGCTGCTGGTCTACACCAGCAGCTGGTGTAGGGCTGCAGGTCTCAGGAGTTTGCTTACCCTGGTGCCAGCAGCTGGAGATAGCAGAGATCCAGGGCCAGCTAGTGGACAATCTCTATCTAAGCCACTCTTCCCACTAATGGACTTTCATCCAAATCAGCCAAAGAGGGAAAAATGATGTGGCTGTCAGTGATGTTTACGTTTGTGTGAGTGCTGAGTGCTTTTGTCTGTGTTGACCTGTGTATGTGTATATATGTGCCAACTGGGAACACAAGTTCAGCCTCACTACTGGCTGGGCCCAGGGGAAGGGACCTATGGCAGTCTCAACTCCATTGGGTTACTGGATTCATCTACTTCTAACAACATTTTATCAGAACTTCAGAAGCATTATTTGGCTTTGTAAAGCTGGCAAGATTCAGTTTATGCAAACTTCCTAGACCTATTCTATATGTTTACTATTCATCAGTTTTCAGCTGACCCTTCAAAAAAACATAATTCCCTAAGCCTCTCACTGTAACATATACTAGTTTAACTTCACATCTGTTTGCAGTAGAAAACAATTGTTATGATCCTCACAATCATTAAGATCTTCAAAGAAAGGTTGTCACCACAAAAACATTTTAAAAGCAGCAAGACCTCAATACTTTCCCAGATCCTTAAAGGAAGTTTCAGGTTGTATTTTCTATCTTCATTCAAGGCTTTCTTGTTACTAAAGGACAGCAAACCATATGAATATTGCCCAAAAGCATGTCAAGGAAGTTTCATGTCACCAGAACAAACTAATTTTACACCTTCCCATAGGCATGGCCAAAATATTGACCAATTATACAAATGTGAAATGGCCAACAGCCTTTCATTAGTAAATCATGTATTCCAATGATTAATTAGAGGACTGTAGCACTCATAGAATGACTAATCAATTAAAATTTGTTCATATTAAAGCAGAAAATGGATATGTAATATCAGCAGGGAACATTTTTAGCAAATTCTAGTTTAAAGCTACTTTTTGTGAGGAACACCTCACGTAGATGAAAATAATATCTGGAATCTGAAAAGAAGTAAAAATAGAAAACCTTAAGCAATCAACTATCTTTACAAAGCCTAACTATGTTATACAGCCTGAGTAGTCCAACATTTAACTATAAGCCATGTTTATCCCTGGCATAAGTGGGCACACTTTCCACTGACTTCAGTAGTAATTGCACTCATTCATACCAGGAGCAGTTTTGGCTTCATACCTTTAAATAATTAAATCTGGTCTATCTTTAAACCTCTGATTTTTTAACATCCACATTGGCAAACCTTGACCTTTTTACTGGCTACAAACTTCTTTCTCCAGGGAACTAAATATAAACAGTTGGAACTCCTTCTTTCCTTTCCCCACCATTCACATTCTTGATTTGGCTGAATACATCACAAAAACCTCAAGGCCATTTCCCGCAATCAGTTCTTGACTGCCAGGAATCTTCTATTCCTTGCGAAAACTGGCGTATGGGTGGAAAGTGCTCCAGTACTTTTTCAAGAAATTTCCCCAAATGGCAAGACAAAGCGGGGCACTCAGAACTAAAAAGACTATAGGAGTTTTCACTTCCTAAACTAAGGATTACCGCAGCCTGCTCTAACAGATGAAATGAAATACACTGTGCCACTGATTTTCCAACAAAGACAAAGCCTACACATTCTCACATTAGCTCTGTATATACATTCTGTAAAAAGAATAATTGCAAGAGAGAAAGACAATATTTGTCCAAAGGATGGTGTTCATTAAGTTACAGAGTACCCTCATTTATGTGATTTGGAAATTATTCACCATTTCTTTCTTCAGTCACCAGTCATCACAGAGTCTAATAAAAAACACTCTCTAGACAAGTGCATATTTACTTCCAGCAACACTCCTTTACTTTATGAAGCATGAACAGTAATACATGTGATCAAATATTAATATAAATCATTTGTTCCGTCCTTGCCCTGATGTTTTGTCAGTAACATACTTTTCCAATCTAAAGCCATACTTGTATCCTCAAACTACAATTGCTACTGAGTATTGCTATAAAAAGTATACTAGTTGGGATACTATGCAAGCTGAATGTTGTTTATCCCTTCGTGTTTTTATCATCTGTTAATTTATAAGAATCTATCCTAAAATACAAAGTAGTAGTATATGTTAACACACTCTGCAATCTATATTTTTTGCTTCCCCTAAAAGGACACAGTTCAACAGAATGCCTATCTAATTCACTGATTATATATAAATACCATGAATATCACCTGAACAGTCTGGTTGGCTTATGTTAAAGGCATCAATCAATAGCTATCTCAGAAAGCACTCCACACCTTACAGGCAAATACATACCTTCAGACAGGTTTGTCAGCACAGCTAGGAAAAAATTAGCTGACTGTTCAAATACTATATAATTTCTGAGTTTCTTATTACATTTTTCATCATATACATTTCCTAGCAAATAGACCAATGTACTTTGAAAGAAAAGGTCCTGGAGAGAAAACCAAAAACCTTGCTGTTTCTCTGAAAATTAATGTATTCTTTTATTGTTCTTGCTGGTAGGACACAATACCCTCAAAATATTTGCTATTGGTGATGATGGACTCTTGCTCAAAAAGTACATTTTACAGCAGTACAACTGTGCTGTTAACTCTAAAGTTCTGGATCTGCATAATCTGATATCAAATTGACACCCATTTCTGTATCTCAGTGGTTTCCAAACTGAGAAACAGGAACACAATTTTGATATTTCAGTCAATTTATTTTATTACGTGACTTAAACATTAGTATACAAAGCAAAACACTCATGGCTCCAACAGAAACCATGAAAAGTCAAGTAATAATTCAGCAATCATCAATAAACATTTCTCTTTAGGTGATCTTATGTATCAAAACAAAATTGTCAAGTTGTATCACTGTTTGAAAAACAAGAAGTTAAGGCAATGTAAATCCATTATAATTAGCTTAGGATGTTCACCTTGTCAGGCTTGTTAGACCTCTAAAGACTATTTGCCAAAGTGTGATGAAGTTACTATTGCCAGAATAGCAACATTTGCTCATTGCATCAAAGGGAGCTTAATGGCACCACTAGGGTCTAGTAATAACCTGCACTAAAAAATGTCATAAGCAGTTTTGAGAGTAAGGTCAGGAAACCAGAACATCCCCCTCCCAGGTGGCTGTTTCCTCCATGCTATACCACACTTTCTCTTGCTCCCTCTCTCTCTCTGAAGCCTGCCCTGTGTACCATGACATAGGTTAAGGGAAGAGTGAAGGTTCACTTCAATGAGAAGTGGATGATTTCCATCAGTATCCTCAGTTGGAGGAGAGCAGTGAACCTCCACCTGCCATTTTCTGAGCAAATGACCTGAAAACTATTTCATGAACCTACAGCAGTATCATCACCACATCTCTGAAGACTGTAATTAGCATAAACATGGTTTCATTAGGAAATTGAGTAACTATATGGTCTGCTGATTTTCATCTAGAATTTTTTAACCTGCTCCCCTGTTTAAATCCAATCTGACAGAGAAATAAAAGTCTAGTGATAATTATATTTCCACAAGATACATGTAAATGAGTAATTAGCATACAAAAATTCAAACCAGAACAGCCATTAAGTGCCTTTGTTTTGAAAGCCACTAACCAGCCAACACATGTCATTCAGAACAGGCATGCATGCAAATATTGTGCATTTCTCAGTCAACTAGTAACAAGGACACGACATGAAGATGACATTGCAATCAGGGAAGAGTGTTAAGTGAACACAGTGAACAAAACTGGAAGTGCAAGTGGTGCAAAAGAAGGTCATAAAGAATATAATACTTAGATTGGAGTTCTGGTGGGTTTGGAAGGTGATATTTATGACACGGGCTTAAAATCCTTTAGAAAGGATACTGAGTTCATTTCATTACTGCTAGAAGAACCTGTATACAAAGACAGATGAGTTTTCTATCATCAACACATGTCCTTGAACAACTGAGGACAATTTGGTGCCAAGAGGCTTTGCTAAGGAAACAAGAATACGCTGAGATTTTTAATAAGCATTAATATGCTCAATTAAATCAAGATCATAGAACTTCAAAGCAAGCTGTATAAGGCCTACAGTTCTGCAAGTAATTTAATTGTGTAAACTTTAATCATACCTCAAGCTGTGAGAGCTAGACATGTCTTTTGTGGTTTTCTCTCCCAGACTTCAGTACCTAAGTTGCACTATTTTGGATCCAGTCCTAAGGGTTCTGTACATAATCAAATCCTAAATAACTCTACTAATCTAAACTAGGTGACAACCGGGAAGTGATTTGGCAAAAGCAGTACAAATATAAACAAAAACCTTCTAGTAAGCATGCTATGCAGAAAAACGTCTTCCTTACATGAGTTTTAGTCTTATGATTTTGTGCAGTTTATATTTTCTCTTCTAGTGTTTTTCTTCAACCAATATTTTAAATTTGGCACAGACCCACAAGTATAGCTCTAAAATGACCTTTTTGTAAGCTTTGGAATATCCATGTTCCATTCAAGAGATGCTTGATATATTCTTGCCCTGGTTTCCTTTGTGTAATGTTGATGAAATAACACAAACTCACAACAAAAATACTATTCTGTAGAATATAAGGAAAGACCTGAAGAAAACACTTCTATTCAATGGATAGAATAGAATTCTATTCTATACAACAGATGAATAGGTATAATGAAAATAAGTTTATGTATGTGTGGGCATATATACACATACACAATATGTGTGTGTATACACACACACACACACACACCACATTACATTCAACTGTTGTTGCAATTTAACGTTTTCAAATTAAACAATTAAACAGCATGGTATTAAGACATCCAGCTATTCCTACAGTTAAAGAAAGATAAAGGAAAAAATAAGTACAGCAGTATACATGATGCTAGCGTGCAAATACATTTTCACTTCATTCATTATTCTTCATCTCACTGTAACATGTAGCAACTCAGAGCAGCTTCTTACTAACACAGTTGTCTAGGTTTGACAACCGAGGTTGAAGGACTTGAGAGGGAAGACATAATCAGGGCAGAAGGAGCTCTGGAAAGAGCTCTGGAAAGAACAGTAACCTGCATGGCTGCGGATGATCAGAAGAGGGGGAAAAAAAAATACAGTAGGAAGGGGGAATTACATACAGGAGAAAGAAGAAAAAAAATGAAAGTGGTTGTAGGTGTGTAGTGTGAAATGGAGAACAGTGACAAGATAAAAGACCGGTTGGAAGTCCCATCCTGTTGCTGCTACTGCTTTCTTCTCCAGGAAAGAAGAGCCAGTAGGAATGGGCAGAACAACCACCACACTTACATTTCACCTGAAAAGAGGAGGGATGATTGCAGCAATTTCCTAGCCTACAATAGGAAACATTCCATGTACTTATTCTCTCTCTCTCTCTCTCTCCCCACACACTGTATGAGCAATGAGCATGTACTCTATATTAATTTGCAATATTACACAAAACATTAGCAAGAACAGAGATTTCTTTGCACAGTTCATGTTTCAGATAAGTGATAAGTTTTCATCAGCTGTAATAAAATTGGCAGCCTCTATCTCATGCAAGGGTATGGTCTGATTTTACAGTAATTATAGTCAGGATGATTCAACACATTCCTAAAGCTAAAGACAAAGCTACTCAAAGCTGTAGCTAGACTACAGCTTTCTTTATCTATGCTGTGGCAAGTAATGGTTCAGTAGAGTAGTATGTCATCTTCAGGATATCATTAATAAAGCAAGACCTTATTGTACTAATAACTGCCTCTGCAACACGGGATATGCTACACATAACTAAACTTAAAATAATTTTGTGATTCCTGAGGGAAAGATGACTTTTACATTAGTTCTCTTTGATAGGACAAAGAGGGAGATTTTCAAAACTAGACAGAAGAGTAAGGCCACAGATTCTGAGATTTAGTTGATATTTAAATATTTGAACGTTCTTTTGAACATTTACCTGTAACACATTCTAAATTTCTGTTGTGTCACACACAACAATGTCAAACAATGTCTACAGTAAAAAACACATTCCAAGTGATAAAATAAGCTTAATCAAGTACCCTGAAGGCTGAGATAAATCAATGTCATTTCTTGCAACTAATCTCCAGAACTGACAAAAAAGAACTACGTAAAGTAATTACACTGCAAGTTATATGTGCTTGCTTACAGCTGCACAGCAGTATTATTCAGCAATAAATGAATCTCATGCTGGTCTTGTATGTTGCTAGAATCCCCCATAAATGCAACAGAGAACTTGCAGACAGGTTTCTCCCACATTTAATTGAATCAGATCTTCATTAGTGTTTTATAAAGACCTTCTAAATATATTTTATCTTTATTATTATTATTTATTAAAAACAAACTCCCAATCTCTCCCACCTAATGCTGTTCAGGTTGCATCCAAAAGCAATGTTGGAACATGGGAACTCACTTGTTTTTGCATGAAGCCAAAACAGAAAATGCACTTCAAGAATATACATAATGCATTGCAATCTGTAGTGAGCATTAAACCTACAGGAAAGCCTCCATAAATTTTAAGTTGTGGGCATTGGCTCCTTAAAACCAACTATTTCATTCCATAGATTTGCTTCTACTTCACCACCCCTCCCCAGTAGCTAAGGTAGTCACATCCTTAGATTCCAATGTATTTTGCACTTTAAACAGGATATAGAATTACAAAAATATGCAGAATATTATGTGTACACTATAAATTATTTCAGCATATTCTCTTAATGCAAATGTTCCAAGTTATATTTACTCTAACAGTTGAAATTATACTAATGTAACAAAAGAGCTGATGATATAATTTTCCTACAGACCTATCTAAAGTATTAATTTTATATAACTGAAAAAATAATTGAGAACCTTGATCTATAATTTTCCCCCAAATGGTCAATTTTCTTTGCTATACCACGTCTCTAGTTTTTCTCCCAAGAGAATACTTGTCCACAGCTTTAAAGTTTCTCTTGATTAAATAACCTGAAGCCACTCAGCTGACCAAGCAAAAAGAAAAGCCAAAACTTTAAGCCTGTGTGTGTAACAAATAGTACTGAAATAGTTAGCACAATTTTAAGTATTTTACCAGATCACATCGCTCAGGAAAACCCACAGAGTTATACAAAAGTAGTAATAAGGAACTGTTTTAAACCCACAGAAGCAAGGGCTTTCCAAATGGGAATGAAGAGCCATACTCAACCAAACCTAACACAGTAGGCATTCCAGCAGGAATGTACAGGAATAGATTTCCAAACATTCTAATCAAATTTCACAAGTAAAGAAAAAAGAAAAAAAGCCCAAGGATGAGGGTTTAAAAGCCATCCAACTCCAGTGTAATACTGAGCAATTTTTCTTTTAATTTCTGAATGAAACAGATGACTTTGGATTCAACTTTATAGAATAGTTACATAAGACATATAAGACTGCAAACCTAAATTCTCTCATGAGATTCAACAAACTAGCAAGAGGATCCTATCATTCATTTACATAGAAAGTAAGTTGCACATTCTGTATATTTTGTCATTTGCTTTCAAGTACTAAAAACATAAACAAGAAAACTGATTGAGAAATGGCAAATCCAAGCCAATTATCTGAAAAATATGGCTCTCCTCAGTTCCCAGCACCTTGTACTGGTTTACCTTCTGATGGCATTTCCTAAAGACTATGAATTCATGATTCCTCCCTGATGATTTTTATCTGCAAGCCTTCAGGATGCAACAGTGTATTTCCATCATGACATACTTGGGCATGATATATTAACATATATCATATGTCAACTTTACATAACATACTATAACATATATCAACTTTATCTCACCTTCTTCAACTTGCACATCCAAGAAGCTTATAGCTACCTCTACTTGTAAGAAACCCTATTTATACACAGTGCAGTTATAAACAGTGCAGGAGAACAACTTTGGGCAATAGGAATTTACTCTGAGAATAGATTTCTGCTGTTGTAAAAAAGCTTGTTTGTTGTGGTTTTTTTTTTGATAGATTTGGTTTTGTTACTGTTTCTTTTTTTTTTTTTTTTGCTTTTAATTGTAATAACAATGATGACATCAGTAAATACACAAATTATAAACTTCTTGTTCCCATGTCAGGAGCAGAATATTGGAGGAATATGTAGCCCCTAGCGTAAGAAATACACTCAGAACACTATATAACAATTTTGGCCCTTGGTAAAAAAAAATACAATAAGATGCTAGAATAGGTTATAAGACTTATTAGAATTTTACAGCTCCCTTTATTTCCCCATGCAAGAACTGAGTGTTAAATTGGTTTCCTCTTTGTCATGGAGTATTTTGAGATATCAAAATTCAGCATGAATGTTAAATAACATCTACATTAATACTTCAACAAATCAGCATGGAAAAGCCTTCTGTTTTCTAAACAGCATGTTAAAAATGCAAGTCAAAAATATGGAAAGTGTTAAAAGCTATAAAAATTGCTAGCAGATTACAAACATTGTAAATATTTACAATTAATGGTTCCTATTGAACTGCAGTATTACAGTCTGGCCCAAGTAAGGCAAAGGGTAAGATACACTGCCCTGCTAGCAGGCTTGTTCAGTCTACTGCTGCTTGCTTTCCACAAGAGAATGAATGAGATCTTGTCTGCAGACATGCCTTTATCACACAGAATTAAGTCCTTGTGGTACTATCAGTATACAGCAATATATAAACCTTATTTTGGCAGATCTGATGGACTGATCTACTATGAACTTCTGGAATCACTGCTGTGCTTCGGCCTTCATTGAGGTCAAAAACTTCCAATGCTCGGTTGCTGCCAGCTGTAAGAACAATATCTGCAAAGTTCTCTGTGTTAAAGCAAAATTGATCTAAATAAATTAAAGCATATATATATATATATATATAACACATAAAGGTTCTGTTGTATTTAGTGCTTTACATGCAAAAATCAAAAATCTTAGCCATAAAAAAAATAAAAAGGCTTAACTTTGGTATCACAAAAAATATGGTATTTCTACACTAACAGAAAAAGAGTAGTAAAAAAGAAAGAATCAAATGTTAATTGCTTTAACTGAAATTCTTTCTTTGTCATTAAATCCAAAGTTGTTTTTTTTTTTTTGTTTGTTTGTTTTTGTTTGTTTGTTTTTTAATAATAATTTGTTAAAAAGGATACAAGAGTAGAAATCATTTACTGCTGAAAGGCTGGTAATCTCCATTGTTGAAGCCATGAGAAATTTCTGGATCAATTTGCAAAAAATTCTCTGTTTGTATCTGAAAAAAATATCAAATGAATGCTAGCGTTAATGAAATAAGTAATGATATGTCACCAGTAAAATCCCATTGGAATTACAAAACAAAGCAAAATGCTTTATTTTATTACTAAAATTAAAGCCGCAGATCTTTTTACTTGTTGCTGAATTCTATTAAATTTGGTAACTAAACTATTTCAGATGAAAAGAAACATGATATTCATACATGTAAGACAAATCTGTGATCAACATGAAACACCACTCTGCCAGGCAGTGTCAACACGCCACAAGAAATCAAAATTTCCATATTGTATTCTAAATGCAGACACTTCTATGCATTAAAATAATTCCAATGAAACTGTAAGTACTATAGTTCCATTTTAGTGTATCTAACAAAAGTCCATGGGTGGCACACTTACAGGAATAATTACTATTTCTTTCCACCAGCACGAAATTTGGAAAATTATGATCATTTGGCAAAAGCAATATGTTTATTAGCAGGATCCGGTCAATAGAAAAATGATTAATATTTTTAACATTCTTAAATGACAGTCTGCTGAGCTCTTCCAGGTAGACATCAGAGCTACTTCAGCTACAATGGTAAAACATAAGCTAAACCACAGTGGTCTGCAACTTAATCCAAGATTTTTTTTTTTGTGGTTTACAGAGGTATTTTATCCAATTAAGCTACAAAAATTAGCTGATCTAGACCTAGGGATAACTGATTTATCGCCATTTTGGAGTAAAGATAACCAAGCTAACTTTAGACACCTGACTAACATAACAGAAATAGTCTAATGAAGGCAGTATGAAGCTTCCTCTGGGTTAATTTACCATCCTGGAAGAAACTTACTGAAACAGTTACATTACTCCTAAACGCAAGATCAATTGTTTTGAGTTAGCTGAAGTATCTCTCTTCTACAGTGCAGTCTACTTAATAGATAGCCCACATCACTGAGTGTTTCCCAGATATCATTTCATCTAGAAAGTAAATCTTCAACCAATTCAGTAAATACATAGAAATACAAGTTAGATCAAAATGAATGAAAGTAACATGAGTAACATGGGGAAAAAAAAAAAAAAAAAAATGGAACAAGACCCCCATTAGCAGAAAAAAAAATATTTAAGATCTTATATTTTTAGATGCAATTCATTTGACACATTTAGCATACATTCTCAGTTCAAATTGCAAGTCAACTGAAATTAAGCCAGACATTGTGGACACGCTCAGTTGGACACTGTACATTAGTTCTTGTCTCTTAGAGGTTAACAGCACCTCCATAAGCTAAGAATTAAGATCCAACACAGAAGGTTAGTAATCATCTTGTGGAAGAAAGGTATTACATAATTCAGACAATACAAAAGCTTAAATGCCACTTGTAATATGTAAGAATATAATTTGAGAATAAAAATGTATGTGCATTTTTACTTAAGTTTCAACCATCTATGTTTCCAGTTAAAATAATTGCCTGTGTTATACAAAAGATTGTAATGTATCTTACAACGGGCTTGTTGCAAAATTTTTCAGACAAATTAACCCAGTTAAG
The DNA here is from genome assembly GCF_963932015.1 of Anas acuta. Classification (NCBI taxonomy): domain Eukaryota; kingdom Metazoa; phylum Chordata; class Aves; order Anseriformes; family Anatidae; genus Anas; species Anas acuta. The sequence continues at coordinate 43,650,379 of NC_088981.1, read as the reverse complement.
GTCAGAAGATATTACGATACTTATCAAGATAAAGTTGTGTAGAGTACACAAAAGAAAAGCCTTTCAGACTGTTGAAAGATATTACAGCTTATCAGTAAGAAGGTGCGTTTCATAGAATTACTGTGCTTTAAACTGCAGAGAATCATCATGACGTGATTTCTGTGCATATAAGGAGCCTTATAGGTAAAAAGAAAGAATATAATAAAAAAGTAAGAAATCTTTATAAGGAACAACTATTTTTATTTTCATTTTTTACCCATCAAAAGTGAATAATGAAAATAAAATTCATGCAAGATTAAGAATTCCACTTCATGTCTGGAGAGTTTTCATAGATAAATTTGATGGCCCATCATAAAAAATCTAATTTTCTCACTGCAAGATTTCCAATAGGATTGCACTGTCAAAGCCAATTGTGAAGTTGTTTTTAGATACTAGAAAACACTAAGAAAAGCCTTATAAAATACAGCAGAAATTAAGACCAAGAGTAGGGAGTGTGTTTAGGCAAAATTCCAGATCACATGACTACTGAAAAAGTTATTGTAACATAAACTGGCCCTAAAATTATCTAAATTAAACCAAAATTTCAAGCCAACAGAAAGCTTATGATGAGACCCAAAAATGGCTGCAAAGTATCTTTGGCCCTGGTCAGGCCTCACCTGAAATATTGTGTCCAGTTGTGGGCTCCCTGGTACAAGAAAGACAGGGATCTCCTGGAAAGAGTCCAGCGGAGAGCCAGAAAGATGATACGGGGCCTGGAACATCTTCCTTATGAGGAAAGGCTGAGAGACATGGGTCTGTTCAGCCTGGAGAAGAGAAGACTGAGAGGGGATCTCCTCAATGTATATAAGTATCTGAGGGGTGGGGGACAGAAGGATGTAGCCAACCTCTTCTCAGTGGTTTGTGGGGATAGGACAAGGAGCAATGGCTGCAAGTTAGAGCACAGGAAGTTCAGCACTGACATGCGAAAGAACTTCTTCACGGTGAGGGTAATGGAGCATTGGAACAGGCTGGAACCTACCTGGGCAGCCTGCTCTGAGGAACCTGCTTTGGCAAGGGGGTTGGACCCAATGATCTTTCGAGGTCCCTTCCAACCCCTACAGTTCTGTGATTCTGTGATCTTCTATGTTTTTTTCCAGGTCTCCAATTATATGCAAAGCACATATTCTTACCTGACAATCTTACATAATAGATATCCAAATAAAATAACAGTTTTGAAACAATCAAAATTAAAATTCTGTTCCTTCAATTATTAGAACCTGGTAACAGTTTAAGTGATTAATTTCTAATCTCATATCCTCCGTACTTTGGGGATGTATTCATTTTTGGGGAATACTTTTACTGTATGGTTATTTTCAGGAGAATGATATATCTTCAGAAACAAAATATAAATCTGGATTTTAAGATACAAACAATGCAATGCTCCTGCGATGACTGCAGGGACTGAGGTGTCTGCTTTCCACCACGTTGTAGGTCTTCTGCCGAAGGCGTTTTTCAGGAGCTTAAAAAGCTTAATGAAGATCCAGTATTTAAAGGTTTAAGGAAAACATCTGCACAAAGTTAAAACTAAGGACCAGACCAAAGATACCATCAGATCAAAAGGTGTAAATCTATTAAAAACATTTTAACATGCTTTTAAGAAATAATCTTTCAACAACAGTTCAATTCTACGGTTCCATACACAGCCTTGAGTTCTATTAAAAAAAATATCGGTTACATGGAAAGGAAAAGAAATACTTCATATTCTGGAATGATTAGAATTCATCCTAACTTAAAAATGGTTTCATGCTACAGAAGAGGATAGATGTTATTGACTGACTGCTTATAATGAAACAGATATAAGAAAGGATATAAACAGGAAAATTTAAAGCATTTAGAGATGGTTGTTTTGAAAATGTTGTGAGAAGTCATCTTATGACATGTACGTCTTGCTTGGTTCTTTCCTTTTCTGAGACGATCAAAGAGTGTTTCAGGTCTTTGAACTAATGGCTAAAGCTCTAAGGAACCAAGCTTAGAACATTCATATTATCATACTGCTGAATTTGGTCTACACTGTCCATTTTATTAAGAAGTCTAAAGTGATTTAAAGTTGTTTGCATTAATATAGTGATCTTGTTAAATATTAACAGAAGTACCTGTAATTAGCACTCTTCTATTTATCAACAGCATGCTAAATTTTAAATCCACTTACCATGGCCTTTTCTTCGCCCATCTATAAAATATGCTAGCTAGTAACTTCACATTTCATCATAGTAGACATTATATAATGGCTTTAAAATGCAATATTTCTTTTACTGGAAGGCAGTTTCCTTCATTTTAACTTAATTTTAAATTGCTGTTTCTTATCTTTAAAGTAACACATGAAACTAACTATAAAAATGAGATGATAACCTCACAGATATTTTGTTCTGCTCAAATTCTTGTGCAAATTAAAGGTAATTAAGAACTTTAAAGAAATTAAACAGAATAATTTACCCTTCTTTATATCAGCATACACAACTGCTGATGACAGTGGAAATTAAACAGTAATTTTGGAGAACATAAATAAACTTATTTAGATGGTGAATAATTTTGAGATTAATCATAGTTGTAGAAGTAAAGAGATCTGTATTCTATTCCCAGAGCTGCAGTAAATATCCTCTATGACATTTATAAAGAACATTTTTTTTTTATTATTTCCATATAATAAAATATAGAAATTATAAGATATATATATAATATATAAGATATTATTTCCATATAATAAAATATAAAAAATAGAACTACCCATACTTATGGGTAGTTCTTTGAAAGCTCTAGGCAGAGAAACACTGATTTGTTATTGTATTGTCTTCATATTTGAAATACAGTAACAGTTAATTGGTTAGCCAGATGGCATTGCCATGCTCTGCTAATTAAAAGTATAAAGCACACTTTAGGAGTTAGATATAGCTTTTCCTTGATTCAGCTCCATTCGAGCATTCTTCCAAACTTGACTCAGAAGGCAGAATTAAAAAGTTGTGAGAAACAAAAGGAATGACACAGCATTTCATAAATGAAATGCTGGGAAATGAACTGGAGGGAAGCCACAAGAAAATGTCAAAGCAAATTAACCTTCAGTACTTTTTTTTTTTTTTTTTTTTTTTAATAGATACATATAACCAGGCCTTAGACTAGTTTGTGGATTTGTTGTAATGTCTACAATTATGTTTGCTCTTTTGGCATTACTAACATCTGAGCAAGTCTAGTTGCATATTTTTGAGTTAGTGTTAATCCATCAAGGAATACTGAGAACATGGCAATAACAGAAGTGTTGATATAAGCACAATCCTACACACATTAACAGCTTTATATCAGGATATTACACACTTCTAACAAAGTAATTTCAGAAACACAGAGGAAGATAAGTGCCGAAGTCCTTGCAAAACTTCATGGATGGGTTCTATGTCTATACCACATTCTACATCTAGCAACTGAACTAGCTAGTTTAAAGGTAGTTCAGACCAGTCTTTCACATCTAAAACCATACAAGTAAAAGCCACAGCAACTGCCTCCATTAAGGATTTTGACAAGAAACGTGAGTTAAAGGATCACAAGTGCCAGTGGATTAACAGTAAAACCAGGGAGGTCACTGAAAATGACAATTAATCAACTATTTTGAACCATTTACAAACCAAAATCATATTCAGTACTGTTCAGTATCACAAATGGACACTACTCACAGTATCAACTAATAGAAATAAGATTACAACTCCAAAGTCTATTTGCCTTCTATTGAAGATCTATTGTGGTAATATAAAACAAAGCAAAATATCTCTTCAATGTTTTTTAAACACTATTGTGTCTAAACAGATACATTTATACGTGAGCATACACAATACTGCTGAAAGCCAGCAAGAGCAAAAGAAGAGCTGAGAGACTTAGTAAAAGGGTCATAAAACACTTCAGCTACAACTATGAACTAAAAGATCAGAAAAACTGTATCATACAGATATAATACAAAAAATTGATTCCAGATCAGAAAGAAGAAGCCACTTAATGATCAATAGAACAGTGTAAGTAAAAAGTACACGAAGAATGCCTAACCATGAAGAAACAAAAGGGAAAAATAAGTTAATAGAAGAAGTAATTAGATACAACATAAAAGGTAGAAAGCCAGTGAAAATGATGAAAGCAATCCACTTCCATTTAACATAAAAGGTAGAAGACAGTCAGAGCATATTGGAGTCCCTGAAAGAAAATGTATTTAGAAATACTCCCATAAGAGAAGGAACTGCAATAGCTATTCAAAGGTGACTTAATATATTAATGCACAGTAAAATGTAAACAGACAGAAAGTAAAGTTCAGAAGGTCCCCAACTATTAAAAGCAATGGAAATATTATTTGCAGCAGATAAGGTATGCACTATAAAAATAGACATTTCCTTTTTTTAATTATGCAAGAATAAAGACCTTTTACTATTAGCTTTTACTATTTGTTTAATTCTTTCTTCTATAATATTTTTCCTAAGATAGCCTCTTTCCTCTGCTGAACTATCCTATCCCCCTTATCCCCTCCCAGAAAAAAAAAAAAAAAGAAAAAAAAAAAAAGCCTCAGATCAAACAGTATTTCATGTATTTTCAATGCTCTGTTAACGAAAGATTTAACTCACTGTTTTAAGTCATCCTTGGTTGTGTCTACATGGAAACTTAATAGATGAAATTCAGCTCCACAACACAGCAATATAAATGCATCCATAAAATAAAACTGTGCGAAGCGTATAGCCTTATGAAACATACCTTTGCCCTGTTAAAAAAATATATTAGTAAGAACAGATTCTAAGATACTGAATATTTCTTGTTTGAGATACCTGGTGCTAAAACATAATCTCCCTGTTAATCTGACCACATGACAGAAGGTTAACCTGATATGTAGTGGCCCTTCCTAGTTTTTATGTCTATTAATCTCAAAACAAAGTTTTCATTCTGCTTAAATGAGTTGGCAGTATAATTGATAGCAATATTTTATAGCCAATTAAATGTAATACAATCTAGCCTCAGACACTAAACTTCCATCCGAACTCTGGAGTAGACTAAAATGAAGCAGAGATGAGCCAAGGCAAATAGAAAACATATAGCAGACATTAAAACCAAAACTTCCTGACATACCTACTAGACTTGGCTACCGGGCTTTTTTCACAAATTATGATGAAAGCCTAATTTGAAGTCAAGGGAGTCCACCTGGATCGTAGTATCAGTTGGAATGACAACCAGTCAGTAGCTCTGAAAATCAGGCCATATATTCTTTCTACAGAACCATTACAAGTAGATGAAAGTGCAAAATAGTGTCCTCTGAACTAACTTAACAGGAGTTTCTAGTTACCAGAATTAGGGCAGGTTCATTCTTGCAGACTGACCAGACCCTTACGGTTCTGTCTTCTGATGCAGAAACTAACCGCTTCTTGTCATGACTCCAGCCAACAGAGTTAACTGCACCATCATGACCTAATAAAAATAATAATGAAAATATCATAAAGCCCATTTCTTGCATTTATACATTTCTCCAGAGTTAATCATATTGTTTCAATATAGTTATACACAATATTAAAATTCATTTTAAATGAATGGCTTCAAATGGCTGGATTAAAGCTAGTAACAGTAAACCACTCATTGATTGTTTTTTTTATTCCGTCAAAATATATGGAAAAAAGTATCTCTTATTAATAATCAAAGTTCACTAAATGAAATAAGATCAGAGAAATATCAAGATATTCTACCTGAAATCTCATACGCATTTGTAAGATATTGCCTCCATTGCTTAAGCCCATAAGGGGGCTTTTATGAAAGCTTTATAACATAAAAAAACATTTAAGTTTTAAAGACATTAACATTTTAAAAGAATACAAACTAGTAGCTAAATTTTCTTCAGCTTCCTGTAATTCAGATTTGACTCAGCTAGAACTACAACATGATGCTAGACAAATACAGAGAAAAGAAACATCCTTATGAGTTAGCAACAAAAACATATTTACAGATCTTTGCTGCCACAGTGATATTAATAAATTTTATCCCCACTCCAGACTGAATAAGAAGCGCTTAGTGGTTATAAGGCTGCTGTCATTAATAGTGAGCCTTTCTGCTACAATTGTTGTACTTTTCTTTTTCATTAAATATTGACTGTCTCAGAGTTATATTAGCCCTGAATTGGATTACAATTACTCCATAATGGAGGGGGGGGGGGGGGAGGGGGCGGAATGGACCCTTCCATGGAAAACAGAAGCTTGACCATCAACCTGTAATACTTCTAATCAGTACTCCTAATGTCTGGAAAAGCTTTCTTTTTATTCACAGAGACCTAAATGCCAGTCTGAAAGAGACTACACAGACAAGGATGTTAAGAGAATAGTTTCATTTGGTTTCATCCTCTTGTTGACAGAGTGAATGAAACAACTATCAACGACAACACCGCTACCAAATATTTCAAAATGTAGCTGGGATGGTTAAGGTCCAGAGCCCTATGATCTGCTGCAATGGCCAAACGGCAAACAGGATGATTTTCATATAAGACTACAGCTTTTTGCGCCTACCTGCTAGCCCGTATTTGGCTCATGGGGAGGCCTGAAAAACAGTATTTAGTCCGCAATATTAATGATCATGTATTATTTTGCTCTGACTGATAAGTTAACCTAATTGCTTCATCCCAGATTGCTTTGACTCTGCACAGTCCTAATAACAGAGATTTGGAAGACCAGCAAAACTGAATTCAGCAGCCCGGACCTTGTAATGCCTGGTTGATTTTTTTATCATGGGTCTGCAAAAAATGCACTTCTGTGGAAAGGTTCAGCCCAAAGTAAACTCATGGATCCCAGGAAGTTTACTCTAGCATCAAAGGGCTTCAGGATTTGAGTCAGGCTTCATATGAACCTTATTTGGAAGGCTTAACTTCCTGTGCTTAGCGACTGATTTTTCAGAGCTGCAAACAACCAGATATTGCAAAGGAAAACATTGTAATCGGTGGGATGATGATTTACAAAGAGAAAGTCAGAAAGGCAAAGCTAGTGAGTCCCAGAAGGATTTCCAAAAAAGTACAGAAACTCACCATGGCTATGGCAAATAAATACACTGGAACAGGCTCCCCAGGGAAGTGGTCACTGCACCGAGCCTGTCTGAATTTAAGAAGAGATTGGACTGTGCACTTAGTCACATGGTCTGAACTTTTGGGTAGACCTGTGCGGTGTCAAGAGTTGGACTTGATGATCCTTAAGGGTTCCTTCCAACTCAGGATATTCTATGATTCTATGATTCTATGATTCTATGATATTCTAGAAGTCTCAGGCACAGAACAACTGATACTAACTTCAAAGTTCAGTGTTTTTAAGCAAGAAATATCAGCAGTTATAAAAGAATCAGCAATCTAACTTATCCACAAACAACACTCATTCTCATTTTTCAAAGTCATTGGGGGAATATTTTCAAGAAACATTCTTGAAATTCAGTTTTAAGGAAAAATTTACAGTATTAGCCAACAGAAAAAATCTGAGTATTAGATGGTAATCAAATTTGATGTTAGACAGAATATGTATTAGATATAATCTGGAGGCCACTTAAGACCTTGCAATATTTTATTTTATTCATTAGGTTTTTATTACTGAGCTAGCTGTTTTTGGAAAAACACAATGCAAGGGTTACTACAGCAGCTTCAACAGGACTATCTCATTAGTTAAATAAAAATTAATAACCTGTTCAAAAATTATGGCTTAAAGTATTATAGTTTCTCTATAACAGGAAAAAGACCTGGCAAGAATCAGACTTTACCATTTTGGTGTTACAAAGTTAAAAACAAAATCAGGAACTTACAAAGAAAGAACTTCAAAAGTCATAGACATCATCCAAAAGGTAAAATTGTTAATTGATTCTAAAATTATATTGACACTGATCAAAAAGATCAGAAAAGAAGAACATATATCCAAACTAAATTAACAAACTTTGGCCCATACTATGCTCCTAATTTGTCGAGATGAAGTCTAAAAAAAATCTCATCTAAACTTGAAACATTCGAAGTTCTTATGCTGCCCTCTTGTGCACATTTTCTCTTTAGCCAATGGAAGATTTATATGAAATATTTCCATTTTAAATAACAGGAGAACTAATTGATTTACCTCAGCAATTCAAGTCTTCTATGGTAACATATAGCTACAAAAAGGTTTATAAACAAGATAATTTAATTCTCAATTACCAAAACCATAAAACTTTCACCAGAAAACTGCATGAGTACTGGGTAAGTAAGTATATATGTAAGTACTGTACTTATTTTTTCCTTCAAAGTAAAATTTTATTTGGAGGCTTTGGTTTTGTAAACTCATTTGGAAGCCTTAAATTATCTGCATGAAAAAAAAAAGGGGGTGGGGGGGGGGAGGATAGTACTGACTAAAATATACAAAACAGTTTTCCAAAGTGGTGAGGAACATGAGAAACTTTAGGAAAATCTGAGGTTTGGAAAATTGGAAAGGCTGTGTAAAAAGCTTAAGAATTTCTTCACTCTAGGTCCCCCAATCCCAAAGCAATGGGAAGATGATGCCAGCTGGCTTGCAAGAAGCCAGTAAGCTTCAAAACAGGCTTTACTCAGGGTTCCCCAGTCTTGAAACACATTGAGAAGGACAGCAGCTGGTTTTGTAAAAAGAGTTCTTCAAAAGGGCCGTGCTGGCTGTAACCCTTTTAAAGCTGGCCAACATCACCTGCACTTCACAATAGGACACAGACACCTGAAGAGCCAACACTAAGAGGAATGCAGAGACACTTAAAACTGTAACTGAACACTTCAGGGAACAAAACTGCTGCTGTTACACCACTCTTCACTGATGGTGCATTATAAAAGTGTTTTCAACTAGCAGCAATATTCAGGTTTATTACTGCCTTGTTTTTTTTGTTTGTTTGTTTTTTGTTTTTTTTTTGTTTAATAAAATACTTTTCAGTTTCATTTCTCAATAAGAAAGCAAGCTTTAAATTGCCATTGAGTGAAACTGAGTAGGAGTAATTCAAAGTTTTTACAGAAAAAAAAAAATAATATAAATAATTTATAAATAAATTTATATATATATATAATATATATATAATGAATAATTTATAAATAAATTTATATATATATATATAAACTTCCAAACAATGATTTTTAATGTAGATATATTTAAAGTGGTACTTAAAGTAGAAGATAAGGTAGAAGATTTCATGATAATCTAAGCTGTGCAGAACTACATGAATGAAATAAACAAGTAACTGATGGTCTGAAATTCCTTCTCCCTACAGTAGTGTCTCAGTTTCCCATTTACACTGGTTTTGAAACGAACTGTGCACACACATTGCATTCTTATGCTCCCGGAAGTGTAATGTGGATGGCACTTCTTTTCAGTAGTGCATCAGAAAAGAGAACGGAGAACAGAAAATTAAAGATATCAATGAAAGAAATTAAATAGCAGCTGGCAAAAACTAAGGAAATTAACAGCACAAAGCCAGTTGTCAGTAGAACAGTTTATCAATATATATATATTTTTCTTTGCAAAACAAGACAAAGAACTTGTACGTAACACCTTAATGACTGTCACTTTCTGTAGCACATAATCTCCATATCACATATACCTTGGAATGGGTGACATGATCTGCACTGTGGCCCCTAATGGAGGCAGTGTTAGTGATGATTTCCTCTTTGTGTGAGGTAATAGTTGAATATACACCTTATGGGCAGGGCAATAAGGTCTTTTTTTCTCTTCCCCCCACCCCTCCTTCCCCCAATAAATCTATAAAGTTAAATAAATGTTTTTCTTCATGTAACACCAATTAATTTGAGTAAATTCATTGTGCAAGTCACAAACTGAATCCAGGGACAGTGTCTTGAGGTTTTATTTTATAGAAAGACAAAGCCTTTCATTAATAATGTATTTTGTTTTGTTTTGTTTTAAATGATCCCAAGTAGAAGAGAAGTTAAGCAGGTATGATCTTGATCTCCCTGGGAATATTTAGGCATAACACTTCAGCGCTACACTTACTCTGGGGAAAACATGTTGTTTTGTTAAGTAAGAAAAATCAAAATTCAAAGCACACCCAACTTTTAATAATAACACATTTTAATAATAACAGTACTGAAGTCTGTGAATTAAAGAGAGATTAAAAAAAGCAGAAGCATTAAAAAAAGCAAACTAAAAGCAGAAAAAAATTAAAGTCTACATGCAAGATGCTTCATGATTCTGTTTTTGCTGCTGGCAGTTTGGGCTTTGCCAAGGGTTTGATTTCAATTAACAAAAATATCTTGTGTTTGTCTCAATAAATATTATTCCTTGTGTTTGAAAACCATGATCTGGGAAAAGCCAAATAGTGTGGTTTCATCAATTTCTTATGTGATGAATTCATAGATGTATTTAATAGGAAACCAAAGATAACTTTCCAAGCCTAGCTGTTATAGGCTTGAGAAGTCTGTTAACACCACAGCCTATGAAATATTACTATTTCATACAGAAGAGTCCTAAAATATGGCAGATGTCAGTTTTAAAAAAGTATTATCAATTTGTTTCAAGGATATCAATAATGTCAATCTTCTTAATAGTTCCTATTTTTAAACACACTTCATACTATGACTGAGCATCAATACTCATATTTTGTAATTTTTCCATGGACAGTGTTGTTTTTTTTCCACAGATTCTTCCACAAAATACAATTAAAGGTACTCAAAAAACAAACAAACAAACGAAGGTTTTTACTTAGAAATAATTTTTGAAAATTGTTAAAAATACTGAAAATAGTCTGCTTTTATTCTAGATGAGGCCTACTAGTAAATGGCAGGCATTTTCCATTATGACCTTCCACAAAGTCAGTCTTGTTCTGTGAATTTTAGTCATAACATTTACTGCTATAAAAAATTTGCCTATAGAAATTTAGAACTCTTAAAGGCTAATTTTACAATGTAAAGTAATACACAAATGTATGCACACATACAATTTACAGGCATGGGTTTCTCCATAGGAACAGTTCCTCCTATTTCAAATAGTTCAAATTTAGAAGTACGTAGTTTCACACCAATCACATAATTTGCAAGTCATCAGTCATTTTTTGGCTAATAATCTATTAGAATATATTACTGCAGTATACACAATATTTTTATTATTGCAATATATTGCTTTTCCTATTTCTACTTAACTACTGTAATACACATCCATACAATACCCACATATTGCAGATTGTAATATATACTGTGATACATTGCTACTATTTACCTCCCAGAAAACTGAAAAATTTGAAAAACTTGTGGGCAGTTCAATTCTAGAGCAAAATTAACCAGTCAGAGAAATAATTTATGCTTCTTGAATCAGAAGCATCTCCCGCCCCCATTCTTCTCAGGGTAATGTAAGTAGAATTGTTTAATTAATACACCACTTTAGGTTAAACACAATTGTATACTATCCTTTTAATTATGTAATTCATAAGTTTACCTGAAAAAACATTACACGTATCGGTGAGATTGGCATCGAATATCAGTATAGTCTTGTCAACCAGCCCGCAAGCCAGCTGCCCTCCATCCCCTATAAAGAGATTCTGATGATTTAAGTTTGAAAGCAACAAGGATATAATGTGCTGTTCTTTCATTCATAAAAATCACATGCTGCTACAACAAAACACACACTAGATATTCATTTCACATTTAAAACATTTTTTGTATGAATGTCATAAACTCACACTGCAGAATTTGGTAGGAATTTGTACACATATTAATTTATTTTGTTCCTGACATTCACACAATAGTTATTCATCACATGGCAGAAATTCACTTTTTACCAAAAGAAAAGTACTAAACATTTTCAGTGCATAAATTTTTAGCAGTCATATAAATCTATTTTCTGATTTACACTCATTTTTCTGTATCTTCATATTAGAAGTTACGTCACCTTTTCACATGTATTAAAAAAGCACACATTAGTCACTCTCAATAACTTTTTAAAGACAATATAACATATTTTAAAGACCTGTAACAATAACAGAACACATCTTTGCAAGCTTATAATCATATTTATATACTTGGTGATACATTTGATTGCTGAACTAGGAAGTTATTTTTATATAGTATTATTTATATGGATTGGAAATGACTAAACCTATGACAAGACTCACTTTTCCAAAGCAGTTAAGAAAAATACTCTTCTTTGGATTATATTCAACAATTCTTTTTTAGCATGTTTATATATAACAATTGAATATTTTTTACATAAAAAATAGAAGTATTCTGATTATCTTTAAAAAGAATTTCAGCCTCTAATACACTCTAACAACACTAAAGAAATGTCTCAGAAGATAAACTTCCTTAATGAAAGAATGTATTAGACTAATTTTCAAGTTGTAATGGAAAAGTGATAGAACGAGTCCAAAAGCAAACAAGATGTAAGTCGGAGAGGAATAACAATCCTTTTGCATACATGTAAGCAGCTTGCATGCATTTGCAAGGTAAAAAATTATGACCAGACAGTAGATGCCAGAGTTTTCTGGGAATTTGCCTAGCAAATCCATGGCCTTAATAAACCACATTACACAAATTTTGTTTTTCTGTCTGCACAAGGAACCAAGAGTACCTTTTATAACACCTATACATACCGGAATACTGAATGCAAGAGATTGGGGTTGGTTTACAAGTAACAGATATCTCTCTCTCATAGTTGATTGGAGGAGAACTTTCCAAAGGATATTCTTTACGTGTACTTCAAAGAAGGGAAAGAGAGAAAGAGAGGAAAAATATTGAGATACCTAAAACCAGTAGTATGTCATTTCAATTATGAACTAAATGTTATTTGGGGAGTTATTGTAAGTATCTTTATGTAAATATTCCCTGAATATTATGTTATATTCCCTGAATTTATGTTAAATCCAGGATAAGGGACAGAACAAATTAAAAATTGTCATACTTAACTTCTATAACTGCTATAAATTCATAAAATCAAGAATTAACATGGAATTTTACAGAAAATCAAACTTTTTAAGATTTATAATTAACTAGTGAAATTATTTTAAGAACACAAACTACCTTGTGACAGTAAGCAATATGAAAAAATATGTCCATATATATATAAAAGCAAGAGTGACACTTATCTATTTAACAACATATTAAACAAAACAGTAAGTGCTAAGTAGCTTAATCTATCACAAAATAATGCAAACCAATATTGAAAATCATCTGAAATGCTCATCTAAAGGCTTACGTATGTGTGCAAGGAATATAAAAACTCAGACACCATCTATTAATTTTTTAAGAGTTTAAGAAGAAAAAGAAAAATTGCATTCATCAATCTTTATTTTTATGTTTGTACTACAAAGAACAATGACTATTTTGTAGAATTTTGGTGGAAAGAGAAAAAAATGTGTGTGATATCCCCATTTAATGTACCACACAAATTAAAAGTGCCAGCTCTAAAAAAATATTAGCTCTTTGTATCCACAGTGATCATGAATCCACTGGCCAAACTGTATCATTATGCAATCTCTGTATAAATAAAAGAGCTTGATTATACTTGATTTTAGGAGTGAATGAGGCACATGATAGGAAATCATTAAGTCTCACCTTGCCACATTCCATTGCTTTTCTGACTAGAATTGCAGGTTAAGATCTTGTTGGGACTTTGCCTCCAACCATAATTAACACCTATTTTACTGTCTAGCAACAAAAAATCCAAGTAAAATAAATGTGTAGATTTTCTGCATAAGACTTAATCAGTTTTAATTGTCAATCTGATCACGTGAATCACTTGTTACAGCCATTCTGTAGCAAATTTACAAAGCATTTTAGTTCTATTGATACTCCTAACTAAAGCGTTCCCATGAGAGTAGCAGTTACAAATAATATTTATGACAGAACTCATTTTAATTTGTTCTTCTTCTAATGCAGTTGCTAGGTTACCTACCATTCAACACTGGTCTTCCGCTTTGATATATAATTTTTCTTCAGGTTAGTATTTGGAGAAAACATGGTCATTCTACAAGAAAGAACAGAGACTCTCCTATATGAAACATTAAATGTTTCATGAAAGAGAAACAGTTTGTTTCAAACAAAATATAACCCTAGTTCCTTCTTACTATTTATGCCTTCTACTAACATCAGTAGGTAAGATAATGTGCACAATGAATGATAAAGGTATCTTTAATGATCTAATGCTGAAATTTATAGATAAGTTCTGCTTTCTGTGAGTTACTTTTTGGATAAAGCATTCTGAAGGCCAAAATCCATTCTCATAAAGTCCTCAGATATTTCTTTCTGCAGACTGAAGAAATGAGAAGAGTTTCAAAAAAGAGAGAGAATGCCTAGTACAGATTTTGAAGGAAAACTGGAACAACTGAAAGGGGAAGGTAAGTTTTGAGTTGACAAAACATAAAGCCAGCAAGTGCAGCACAACTCTTCATATAGCAACACCAGTTTCAACAAATAATAATCATTTAAAAAAAAATCAGGTGAAACAACAAAGGTGATTTTTTGGGATAAGGTGGAAGTCTGACACCCTGTTAGAAAGCAACTCAGAATGTTTCCCAGGGACGACTCTGGTGGGTGGGATGAATGAAAGGTATGAAGTTATGAATTAACTTTCCTACGCATCATCACAATGATGGCACACAACCAAGAACTCTTTCAACTAACAAGTAAACAAACAAGACACAAGAGACGAGGGTACAATCTTATAGAAGCCCTTAAGCCAGATTTAGTTTCCTCTGACACTGATTTTTTGATGAAGGAACATTTCAAGATATGTTCTCAATGAACACTTAAATGGTGAGTTTGATAAAACAAGGAAATTCTATGTCACAAAATTAGGGATGAGGTGAATAGATCTTTCCTGAACTAACAGAGTCCAGTGCTCAAGTTCATCCTATCTTACCTAAAGCTTTCAGGTTTAGAGAAACTGAAGAGAGAAGACAACACAGTCTGTATATTCACTGAACCAGGAACACACACAACACATTCAGGAATCATGGACCCCAGCAAAAATGGGTCCATCATTTCAAAGTCATTACATTTATTTTGAGGTCCCAGCCTCTAATAGTTGTTCTCGGAATATAAAACCAGAGCTCCCAGTAGCTAAAATTGTAAACCTAAGTGTTTTTTTTCCCCAGACCACTTAAAACGTACACAAGTCTACTGCTGACAGGCTTCATGTCTCAGTTCCAACACCCACTTGAATCCAAAATAAGGATAATTTCTCATATAATACCTTGCACCATTATATTTATGCTATAACAGTTATAATACACAAGAATGGTACTGTCCAGCATAATCCATACCAAAAATGAAGTGCCTTGTCTAGGATCACCATGAGCTTTGAGACACAGACATAAAATCTCCATTTCTCTGGGGAACTCTAGCACAACACTGCTCATTCCATCTGAGTGAACTGTTCATCCCAAGAGAAACCTTTGCAAGCATCCAAAGGACATAGGCAAAGTTACAGCAACTTTCAGAGAACTATTTCACAAGAGATTTTAGATGCTCCTAAAAAACAACCACTACCAAAAAGTTCTTCAAAGACAATACCACACCAGCAAGGAGAGGTTATACAACTCACAAAATTGTAACATAGCCCATCTCAACAGATGGCTAAGATGAAATGAAAGACGTACTTCTCTGTATGTTGACATGAGAATACTCTGTATGTGTAGAATGAGGGAAAGAGCTAAATGGGATGTGACATAGTACTTGGAAACAGGCACTATGCAAACGTACACAGAAATTTTCATTTCAAGACACCGATCAAAAGCTGTAAAACGTTTCTTTTACAACACATTTTTTAAAATATTTTGTTTGTTAATATAATATCTACCTTTTATGGGTCATTAATTTCACAGTGGTGAGACTACACATACCTATTATGTGATAAAATATACACCAGTAAAACAGCTAAAATACTAACATATCTACTCACCGTGGTGCTGCTGTATATCCTGATGACTGAATTTTATAATGGAAAACCAATGGCTGATCTTTCACAGTGCTTTTCACACCTATAGTAAAGTAACTTAATATTTATTAAAGTGTTTCTTAACATTATATTTTTACAAGTTTTTAGATGCACAGTTAAACTTCTGCTCTAGCAATTTTTAATGTCTCTTTATGTTACAAAGCATATTTATGAACAATTATTCTAAAATAGTGAATATTGAGAAAAGGAAAGAAATATAAGCTGTTCCTTTGAATAATATCCCTTCTCCAATAGTATTAAGTAGGAACTTCTCTAAACTTTGAACTAACAAAAATACTGTTCTGAGGATTTTTTTTCATCATTGACTCACAAATTTGTTTTGTAATTGCCTATTTTATGCTTAGATTTTATAAGCACTAGTTATAATCTATTCACGCCCTATATTTGTAACATAGAACAAATCCAAAGATTTTTAATAAACAGACTGGCAGGTACAAATAAATGTTTGTTCTTTTATGTGGCTTCAGAAGTCATTAATAAAAGCTGCAGTTATGCTGCTGTCCTGAGAAGCCTCAGCCTCCAATCAAAACTAAATTATTAGCATTTCCTATCAGCAGAAACAAACTAATTACATAAATGATGTAAAAGGGGAAAACTTGTTCATATTCCCAGAGGAAAACTTCAGGTGCATTGGCAGTGATCTTGTGAGCACATTCACCTATGCTGAGGATAGATGCGCCTTCAACTCCCACCAGCTATCCTCTCTTTCTAAGTAGTGAAGAGGCAAAAAAGGGTCCTTCCTGCGGAACTCCCAACACCACTTGCAATAATAGATTTATTTCCTTACAGCACCTAAACTATCTGAATGAGACATGTCAATGAGAGTAAAACTGGCATCAGTGCTGGGTTTCAGAAGCAGGCTGGAATTCTAGCTAAAACATTGTAGATGCATTCTCAAAATATCAAACAAAACTAAAAACATAACCTTTGACATTCTAGCACGTACATGAAGTACAATCAATATAATCAAAATAGATTATTCTACACATCTACAGCTAGCGGTAATATTCTATCTTTTCTAAAGAAAAGTTGATGATGAAAAACATATATATTCTGTCTATTTTCTGGACTTAGTTTTGCTATTGTTAAGCAAAGAAGCTACATGTGCTCCCACAGCAACTGGAAGTCTGATGTTTGGTTTTTAGTCAAATATCAGGAACCTGAGGCAAAACTTTCTAATCTTACAGGTATTAACAGAAGACTCTTCAGGATAAAATTAATCAAAACATGTTATTAGAATTAAGAAAGAAAATATAATATATTTTTATATAAATTTATTTATATAATATATATAAAAATATTTATATAATATATAATATATATTATGTATATATATAATATATAGAATACATATAAATATATAAATATATTATATTTATGTATAAAAATATATTAATTTTTATACATAAAAATATATTACATATTGTGAAAATACTTGTGGAAAATGTAAACTTTCTACACATTTCAACTATTTCAAAACCCAAAGTTCTCAGAGGATTATATTTAAAAGAAGAAAAATGCTATATTACCATTCACTACAAATACATATGTGGGATATGAAATATCAGCACAAGAATAAAATTCTTTCTAATGAAATAAAAATAAAATGCCGAGTATAAGAGAAATCAATATATTCATTATAATAGGCACCACATAGTGGAGTCAGTTATTGTTTTAAAATATATAACATTATTAGTTAATATCAAAATTGTTTTACACTTACCAAGTGTTTTCCTAGAAGGTTCCTTTTTGCTTTTATTTAAACCTTTACGCAATGGAGATTCTGGCGACAAAGAACACCTAAGTTATAAAGCCAAAACCACAAATCAATCAATGCAATGGACAAAAGCAACAGATTAGGAAAAGGTGTCAAAACTTTTTAGTTATTTGTGTGTATGTGTGCGATACCAGTGCGCTTTTTGGAGTGTATCACTTATTTCAGATACCCAGAAGCATAAGCAAGCCTCAGTCCAGACTATATTCACAGGCCAGTGCATTTACAGGTTAAAATCTCATTTCTTTGAATTCTAAGTGGTGATGTTACAAGCACTGAAATCTTCACTTCTCTTCGCTGTAAACTGTACATTTTCCAGTGACTTCAAGATCTCAGCATTTTCCTGAAAACCACTTCCAAGATCATGAAGGAGTCATCAGTAGTCACCATGGATTCACCAGGGGATGTGATACTTGACCAATGAACTCCTGGGATGAAATGACTGGACTGGTAGACAAGGGGAAAGCAATGGATATAGTCTACGTGGACTTTAGTAAGGCTTTTGACACTGTCTCCCATAAGATTCTCACAGAGAAGCTGATGAGGTATGGGATGGATGAGCACAGTGAGGGGGTTGAAAACTGGTTGAACAGACAGGCCCAGAGGGCAGTGATCAGTGGCCAAGGCCTAGTTGGAGGCCAGTAACCAGTGGAGTACTCCAGGGGCCAGTACTGGGTCCAATCCTATTCAACATCTATTCTAATAATCTGGATGATGGATCAGGGTGCTCCCTCAGCAAGCAAGAAAACAAACAAACAAACAAAAAAAAAGAAACAAACAAACCACTTCAAGTTATACTGTACCTGGCAATGACTGATAGACTCTTCTCACTTGTTCTTATGAAAATACCACCCTGCTGAGATCTCACCAATGCAGGAAGGTTAACCTCCAACACAGCAATCACATCTTCAAACATTGAGGTGATCACGCATAAAACCTGCAGCAATTATACTGCAAACTAACACTCCATGTACTTTGTAATTTAAGCTCTAAGTCATTTGTAGTAGAGAATTATTTTGTGTCATTTATGAAATTACTCAAAAATGTCCATCAATTTCATCTCACAGAGTTTTAAGCAGTAAAAAGTGCTTAATGCTTTCCTTCAAAAATATGCTTATGCTGCTTAAATATGTGCCCTAACAGACTTTCATACCTAACACTCACAGAAATCACACCACCTTCTACAATACAGATATTTATGCAGTAAGAGTCATGAGAAAAGAGTCACACACGGAGGAAAGACTGGTTTCAGAGTCATGCTGAGAACACACTGAGAACTGATTAACACAAGTGAATTACTTAAGTGAGAGAGCCTTCTTTAAAAGAAAACACTGCTATGTCAAATATGAAGCAAGGCTCAGCTCACTTCTATAAGAAAACTAATATAAAAAATGGAGCATAGAAACATCACCTTTATTTTCCTTAATAGCTCTTTTGGTGATTTTCCACAGAATTTTTCTCACAACTCAAATAGCATTAGCAGGTTTTTTTGGAAGGATTCAGAAGCAGTTCATCCCAGCATTTACTTGAGAAAAAAGTGTAACAACATGTATACGCTTTTCTCCCTTACGAAGTGCCTCTGCTCCCACAGTGGTCATTCTCAGTGTCCAAGGTACGCACCAACTACTATAAAAAACACTTCACTTTTTCTTATTAATCATTTCAGATAGTATCCAAATTGTGAGAGCTTTAAAACTACCCAGCTATTAAAAGTACTAAGCTCCATAAAGAATCAAGCACCTCCAGAGAAACTACTGTATAATTCACAAAAAAAAAAAAAAAAAAAACTCAAAGTTGTACATTAATCTGTAAATGAAATGCAGAATTAATGCTTATTAAAAAATGGAAATGTAAACATTCATTAAGTCAACGTTTAATGTATACTTACCTTTCCATTAACTGTCTTCTTAGTTAATGCACATGATACAGCAAACTGAATGCTTAGGCCACTGTAATCTTTACCAAAAAGAACATGGTGCTATAGAATTGTATTTATATTGAAAATGGAAAAAAAAATTTAAAACATAAAAAAATTACACAAGCTTGACAACATCATAACCCACTCTTTTCACTGTATATCATTCTAGCTTGTTTAAGAAGCTTCATATTGTAAAGCAGGAGTAGAACAACATCTAGTTAGGTTGTGGAATTTGATAAAAATTCATCACTAGCCACTACAGAAATCTAGCAGTGACATGTTTTGAAACAAGTCAGCAATGACAGAAAAACATATAAAAATAAAATATTAAAATAAAATATTTAAAAAAACTTCATTTCTACTGTATTATGCTATTTGGTAAACTAATTGTTATACTTTTATATCAGGTGACAAGAAAATTATGTTGTAGTCAGATACTTTATGATCATACCTTTGTAACATAAAAAAGCTTCCAATTCAAAGGTTGTCAAATTAATAATTAACAATCCAGTAGAGGTTCCTATCCAAAAATAGCTAGTATTCAGGGTGTAAGGTCTAATAAAAAAAAAAAAAAAAAAAAAAAGTGAGTGTGATGAAGAAGCTATTCTTATTACAAGATACAATAATACTCATTACCAATTCCACTATGACAACAATAAAATCTTTATTGGAGTGATTTATTAAGTCTGCAGTGTTTTTTAAATCTGTAGGATAAAGTACAAATCTTCAATCAAACTTTGTGAAGTTTTGAAAACTAGGAAGAGAACACAATTCTTCATTTCATGTAATTGCTCGTGGCAAATCTAAAACAGCATAGGATATACTTCAAAAATTACTGTGGTTTGTAAGAGCTGGGAGATGCTGTAAAAGCACTGTATGCACACAAAGTAAATTCGAATGAAGAGGTAAATCTAAATATTTCCTTACTTTTACCATCTGAAATATGAACACAGAAAAAAAAAAAAAAAACGCGAAACTTCAGGTGGTTTTGGTAGACTACAACAGTACAAGAGATGAAACAGCAAAAATTAGGGGAAAAAAATAAAAAGGCAAGCTTCAACTGTCTGCATCAGTCTTTGCCTAGTGGTCATAATATTGCAGTTATGTAATGAAATCCAGTGTTTGCCAACACCACAGAGCAGACCAACTGGCTACAGCTTCAGTCAGCACCCTCACGGAAGTAAAACGTTATCAAGCATAACTTGATAATACCAAATAAATGTTGCCATTCTCAAAAACTAAAAATGTTTTGATGCCACAGTAAATAAGATCTGTCATAAATATTTAAATATTTTTTGCAAATAGAAGTGAGTACACTTATCTATTTGATTTGCAAAGTCAGACCACAAAAGTTGAAATGAGGATATAGAAAAACACAAAGTTGATGGTTGGCATGAAAAGAGTCACCACAGTGGTTTAATACTTTTTTTTTTTTTTGTGCTCTGTATAGTTTTATTTGTGGTTTGCACTGCTTTCATATACTGAAAATACAGACTGAATTAATTTGTGAATTCTTTGAAATGTTTATACAGTGAGAAGTGGTATTATCAAGTTATTAGGAAAAATGATATCAAGTTATATACACAGGAAGTTGATTTCACACTGACTTTACAATAATAAAATGTCATTTGTTGCAATGAAATTATTCACGTTCAAAAAGCTTAGGGAAATATGAAACCCATAAAATTTTTGTACACCAGTATTGCAGAAGCATTTGATTTTTGCATTTCTTTGCAGGCAGGAAAAGTGGCAAAATCCAGGACTGGTCAACTGTTCAAACGAATCTGAACCTCTACTAAAAAAAAAAAAACAACACACGATAATTTAAAAATCAAACGGAAAACTACTTTTAACCACAAAACTTTTAAAACAAACCATTGTGAAACTTTTTTATAGTAAAAATTTAAAAATCATGGTGGTTTAGAAGCAGAACAAAATGTTCTTGATGCCATAGCTAAAAGGCTAATTAGTCTTTACAATGCCAGGTGTACAGTTCCAGGCAATACCAGGAGAATAGTAATGCTATCTCTATTGAGAGCTAACAGGGGTATTTCTATTCAGTGGTTTATTTTACTTAAGCCACTGGTGTGGATTTATTTCAGGCAACCATTTCCAAAAAAGACATTGAAAAAGAAGTGAGACTGAGGTTCAGAAAAGGTTCAAAAGAAAATGTTAAAAATTGGTATGAGGTACAGAAAATATGCCTTATACAGGGCTCAAACTATTTTATCCAGGATTAAGTATGGAGATAACTTGATAGTGACCTGTAAGTAGCTATGCAAGGAGGGAACTTGATAATAGCTGGCTCTGGATTACCAGAATAAAAAACATACAAAGAGCCAATAACTGTACATCACAAGTAATTCAGATGAGAAGTAGAATGGAATGAGTCAGTTACTGGGAAAACTTACACAGGGACATAGTGAATTCTTCATTGCTAGAAAACTAGACATGTTTAAGGAGGTCTAATCAAATCTATAGTTTTCATGAAGGTAAAGCTGTCAAGATTTGAGAGTGGTATTATACAAGCATTAAAACAAATTGACTGTAATTATTCCTCTCTTGGTCTTAGAGGTCTGATATCCCATTCAAGTAAGTCTGAGATGTATGTCTCAGAACTCACCATTTCCTTCCTCTCTAAGGTAGAAAATGTGGGCATCATGGAAATAGCTGTTTGTAAATAATTACCTCAATTTGACATAAAGTCAAACAAAATGATCCAAGACTGATGGATATTTTTCTTCTCTCTTTATCAAAAATGTTTATAAATCTAACCAGAGTATTAATCAGCTATACCTGTACAACCCACCTGAGAGCAAAGACTGGAATAAACATTTGCTGAAACACAACTTGGCTGAGAAATTTTTCCAAGTGCCAGTTATAGATAACAATAAAATCAAATTGTTCTATGAAACATTTATTGTGACCGTATCTGGAATAGACTCCTGGATGTCTGTTAATAAGGTTAAACTTCTCTCCAGGAAAGAGCTGCAATATAAGATTTAATTTAGATATACATCCTTTACTTGGCCAACCAGTTCCATAGGAACCATCATGATTTGAAATGTCTGTCTCTCTGACAGGCTATGAAGTTTAAACATTTACATTAGGAAGGCAAACTGACACAGGCACGCAGCGACTGCATCAGAAGCTAAAAATAAATTTGACTTATTAATTCTAATTAAATACTTTTAACTTGTTAGTTCTGATCAGCTGGTATCAAGAGATACCAAAGTGGATATTCCCATTTTCATAAAATTATTTTTCAGACTAGTAACCTGTTTTAACTTTGTATCACTTTCTGTATATTATCTAAGAGTAGATCACTAAAACTTGCAGATGACTGAATATATTCTCTGTTTTACCTGTCACATTAAAAAAGAAATAGTAAATTGAAGTGAAAGTATTTTGAGAACCAACAGGAACTCCTAGGAATAGATTCCAGTCATATACTTGGTAATATTTTAATGGACTTACATGTTTTCTTCGTTACAGAAACATTCTGAGCAGTCGCAGTGTTCAATTAGGAGGATAGACAATGATGTTTCCACTGATCCTTCTGGTCTCACGCTGTTTGTTTTGCAAAGCTTGGAATTATTTTGTCTTTCACCTAAAGACAGCCAATCAACAATACCATCTATGCACAAAACAATGAAATGAGGGAAACGGATGGCATTTAAGAGAGGATTCGAAGTAATATAGTAAAGTAGCATGAAATACATGTAAGACCACAATTAATTTCCATTTCAAAAGATGGAGGTAGCCTAAGAGCCAGCCTTCTTGAAACAGCTCTCCTCAATACTGTGTTATTTTTAGTACTATTTTCTTTCAAACACTTAATAAATTCTGAAAAGTTTACTTAAGGACTGAAAATGATTTGTAGAAGCTAGGTACATTCATATCAAAAAGTGACTCTGAAAGCCATATACCAACAGCCCCTAAATATGCTTTACCTCAGCTTCAGTAAGAATTCCATGTCATTGAGATTCATTAACTCTATCACTTATAATAAATTCTCATGGTATCAAAGGCACACACACAATTACCAATAATAATTGAAATATATCAGCATCTTGGAAGAACTATGCTACCTGATTCTTTGCCAGATTTCCAGATTTTATTACAGAATTTCTCTTGCTCTTTCTTTAAGTCAATACGTGCCACACAACGGTAATTATGATCAGTGATTAAACTGAAGATCCGGAGCTGCAAGAAAAAGTAAAAATAATTGCAATAACTTCTTGATACTAAACATAAAGCTTACATGGATAAGACCTAGAGGTCCAATACTAAAGACGTAATTAATATATTTTTATACATTATATATGATACAATTAATGTTTTTTTTATATTTGGAATCTCACCTTGGACTGAAATTAAATTATGAATTTATATTCCAAGATCATCAATGGTTATCTTCAATATCAGCAATAGAAGCCACTGTCAATTTAAACTGCATGTCTAATTCCCATGTTTAAATCTTTGAAAAACACTTCTCACAGATTATTTCTAACAATTAAAAATCAAAGGTATTGTGCACACAATTTTTCACTGAGCCATGGAAATAAATATCATTTTTACCTTTTTCTTTTTAGGCACCACTATAGTTAAGTGTTTAAACAACAACGAGTAGCCTTTAAATGCTATAGAAAAATCTCAGGTAAATATATTCTCAACATTAAATTAAAGAGCAGCTGAAATGCATAGTCACATTATCATATTTTGCTTAGAATTCCACCACACTGAAATCCTGGCCTCTCTGATTTATTGTCATGGGTTTCAACCATTGGCCAAAAAAGTACAATTCTGTTTTACACCTTTTTTTCTATTAAAATGGATGTACTTATAGACCCTCAGCGTACGCATGCTATGTACTTACTGATTGTAGTTCTAAAACCTTTCCTGGTTTTCAGGAAGAAGATCACATTATGTAATAGAGGTATTATACACCTCGCATGGTTCATACTCAAAGCAATGAATTATGCTTACAAAAATAATTGTTGTAACAACTCAACATTTGTATGCAAATTGTGAAGATTTTTGCTAGACAGATAATTAATAACAGGTGAGTGTTTTGTCATACAGAGTTTAATTTTTATGTCTAATTCTTACCTGTCCGTCACCACATCCAGTGATAATCTGTTTACTTTTTTCATCAATTAGCAGGCTTTGCAAAGGATATGCTGCGCCAAAAGAGGTGCAATTATTTCCAGAGTACACAGAAATCAGATATTTTATTAAAACACGCAATTCAAAACTTGCCTCCTATTGATAAGGACAGGTGAAAAACAACAACACCCTTACTGCAATCCTTACAGCTGCAAAGGGCCATTGCTTTTGCATTGCAATGGGCTTTCCACTTGCAGGTCTGCAGCCTGCCTTTCATCCAAGTTGCCATGGCAGTGCTTTTGGGTAACCTTCTAAATCACTACCATGACAGTGGTTTTCCACATGCTTTCACCCAAGCTGCTATGGCAATGGTTTTCAGAGCCCCTGTAGTAGTAGTTTTCCCTTGCTGCTCCTACACAATTATTCTCATGGCCTTTTACCTGCAAACCTTGATATTAGTGTTAAAAAAAGCTTTTCAAGTGTTGCAATTGCCATACGTGTAGGCAATGGGGGTGGTCTCCCTTCTTCCTCTCCTTTCCTACCATGTGGTTAGAACTCTTAGTTTACTTTTGGGCATATAATAATAATAATAATAATAATAATAATAATAATAATAATAATAATAATAATAATAATAATAATAATTATTATTATTATTATTATTATTATTATTATTATTTTAATAATAATAGTAATAATAATAATAATAATAGTAATAATAATAATATATTATCGTATCATAATAATGATAATAATGATAATGATGATGATACGATGAATAATAATAATAATAATTAACAAAGACTAAAAACTAACTCCCATGCACCTGTTGTCTCTAGTCAAAGTATGCTCCAACCTGTACTAGCTGCACCATAAGCAGGAACAATGAGCACAGAGTTTAAGCAGGTCCCAGTGAAAACTATCTGTTACTTCAGGAGACATTTTATTGGCGAGGCATGTCCTTGCTGCACTAGAGATGTTTGTATTCCTCTTCATTCCTTTCGTTCTCTTTCCACAAAAGTCACTGACATTTTTAAAGTCAATGTATGCCTTTAGCTAGAGACCCTGTTAATAAATCTACCTATGGTACACAAAATGTCCTTTCATGTCATATACAAAACTTGAAAGAAAGAAAGTCTATAGAGAGTGGAGCTGTATCTACAAAACAAAAGAGCTCCTATTTGTATATCTCACTAATTGCCAAGAGTTATATGCACTCCCTGTACAAACAGAAATGCTTATGAAAGTACACTAAAACTATCTACCCTGAAAAGAAATGGCTTTAAAGGACAATATATTTACTAGCATATAATTTATTAGAAATATTTTGACTAGCTCAACTAAATACATCTATAATGAATTTATTTTATTGTCAAAGACAGATGTTATGAAAAGGTACATAAAAATAAAAATTACCTGTTAATATTCCTGACTGATATATTAACAGACCAGTAGAATACTCCCATACCTTTAGGGGGAAATAATAAATAAATAAAGATAGGCATCTACTTAGATCTTTGAGGAAAACACAAACTTAAAGGCCATCAAGTGGTGAAAACAGGGAAACGCAACCCTTGATACAATACAGTAAGGTTATTTTCAGCAGCTGTTGTTTTGTTTTTCACCCCATGTTCACGTTTGTTTAACTGATAAGGAAACCCACCTGGTATGGATACACAAAGCAATCAGAAGTTAAGAGATCTTGAAAGTTAAGCTAAAATAATGTAAAGACATACACTTGAACTTGTTCTAGATTTCACACAGGAAGTTTGCATGATTTCACAATTTTGCTATTGGGCCCTACAATAAGAGATTATTAGTAGTAATAATGCTAATTATTATGATCTATATATTCACAAAAAAAAATCAGCTTTCATCATTATGTTGACTAAGAAAGCTAAATAAAAACAAAACTCTCCTCTCATGCTGCTACTCCTACAAGCCTTCCTCAACACAATTTCTTCTACTACGTTTACAATAGCTATCACAGCATAGATTAAAAGCATTGCAGCCAGACAGCCCCTGCGCTCCAAACATGGCTGTGTGCCTTTGTATATCTCCCAAGCTTTTTGCTTTGTTCATGCTTCAATATTCTACTAAAAAGCTGCTTCCTAGATTTTGTTTTTCATTTTATCTGAAGAGATTCTCACCCATTGCAGTTCTTTACCCTGGTAAAAGGACTAGGGCAGCATGAGGCTTTGGATGTCCTGTGTCCTGTAACCACTGGAGCCAACTACCATAGACTCCAGTGTTGCTGCCCTTAGAGAATTGCCCCTAACCTGCAAAATAAGTCAGGGCAAATAAAGTAGAAAGACAGTCTTACTAAATTATTTGATAGACTTGACAGATTTTTTCATCTGATTGTCATTTTAGTCCCAATTTTTATCCGGGTGAAAACACCTTATCTTTAGAACTTTGTTTAATTTATCAATTCTTCATCAAAATCATAAGAAAGATCATAAAGAGCTTTTCTTTAGTCATTTTCACCTTTATTTAATTTATTCAGTCAATGTAAACTAAATAAGAAACAATCAGAAAGTCAGAATTATTATTTCCTAAAATTCTAATTCAATCTTTGCATTTTCTTTGTTCAAGACAAGGACAAAAATCAAACCAGCATTTTCTCAGAGATCCATAAAAATTAAATTTAAAAATAAATATATGTAAATTTGCACTTTACATAACAAAAAATGCTGTTTACAAAAAAAACAGCAAAATCTGCTTTTACTTCAGCATGTTGAATCAAATGTTGGGCTATGTTTAGAGGGATATAGAGGGATATATTTTTAAATTATATATATATATAATGTATATATTATATTTATATATAATATATATAATTTAATTTATATTATATTATATATATATATAATATTATACACATATATAATAATTTCCCTAGCATCTCTTAAGAACAATGTCATGATTTCTACAAAGTCAAAGATGATTTTTGCTTAACTTGCAGTAAACATTTGTAAAGAAAAAAGACAACTTTACTTCAAAAATTCACTATATATCTTTTAAAGTGCAGCTCTACAATTTCCTTGCCTTAAAGCTTCTGTCTTCAGACACTGATATAAGCACATTTCTCTGCCATGTGCAAAATTCAGCAGCAGTAACTGGACCCAGGTGACCATTCAATTCAGCTAGTATAGCTTCATTCTGTGATAAGTTTAGCCAAAACAAAAACAAATCAGATTTAAAACAAAAACTGACAATTAGTTCAAGCTTTTAATAATTAATAATTATTATTAAAAATATCAGATTTGTGTTCAAAATATAAATTCAGTAAGATTTTTCTTAAGCCAAATGCAGCCCTTTATATCATTCTGCTGGCAAAAACACTAAATGCTACATTTGCTTCTTCAAAATGAATGATGTAGGAGTAATTTTTCAGATATTGTCAGAATGTTTTCTACTTCTAAGTTATTGAGGTATTGTTTCAACTTTTTATTCTAGTCTCTTATCCAGTATATGATTCATTATAAAGCATTAGTTAATACTTATTTTCATGTATATGAGAAGATGACTGAATTTGATTAATTATTCTGACACAACTGTATCATTATAATAAGCTAAAGGAGCAATATCAACATAGCTAAAAAGAATGGTATCTCACCTTTGCACTTAACACGTAGATCCGATTTTCAGCACATACTGCCACTTGTTGATCATCTGGACTAAACCTTACATGAAGCACTATTCCCAAAAGAGTTCCAATAATAATTCCTTGAGGTGTTATCCCTGCAGAAATTTTATTAAGACTCAATAAATTCTAAAACTCTAGTGAAGTTTGATTCTCAGAAACATTGCACAACAGTTACCTAACCACACACCTATGCCAGCATCTGTCAGGAAGATGTACAAAATAACAGAGTTTAATAATCAGAGACTTGTAAAACAGTTTGGAAGGGACCTTTAAAGATCATCTAGTCCAATCCCAGGCTATTGGAAAGCAAAGCACAAAACTATGCACCAGGATTTCTCCATCTGCCTCGTTGCCTAGACAATATCTGGTGCTCTCTGAGATACTAATAATAAGTGTGCTGATCAAATTATATTTTCATTGAAAACTGCCACGGACAGGATTTTTGGAGTAGGGTGATGAGCCCAGAGAACCCAGTAGTGACATGTTCATTTTGGAGGTAAGGAATCCTGATTCAAGCCCAGCAGAACAGAGGTTTGAAAAATATTTCTTCTGGGTGAGTATTTCAGCCACTCAGCCACTAAGCAAGGGGGACTTTCCTTATCTTGATTTTAATTCCTCAGTGGGAAAGGGTTAAAGGAGGGGGTATGTCACTAAAAATCATAGCAGTTTGATGATGAAGATAAGCAGTTTGATGATAGCTTTGAGAACAGGTTCATGTTTCATCCCTCTCTTCAACACAAAATTGAAGACAATTGAACACAAAATCAACCATCTCAGTGGTTCTAGCAGGTTGGCTTTTACAGATTTGTACTTTATGATGCTACTTTTAACGATGTGAAGAGGCTTTGGATATCTTGTTAAATTTTAGGATTTCATAGGCAGAAGATTAACTAGAAGAGTCACAACAGCTATAGATTGTCCATTTCTTGTTTTTACCCCAAATGCTGTGGAGTCTTTTACAGCAGATTAATGTGTCAAGGTCTATCAGAATGGAGAGATGGATCACACAAAGAATTCCTTAACTACCTTGATATATTTGTTAAAAATATGGCAAGAAAAAGTAGGCCAAAATTGTGCAGAGAGTACAGTCTGTGGTGACAAAGACTATACAGCTTCTGCTGAAGAGCCTGTGGATAGAGAACAGGGGAAGAAGGAAGTCTAGCAGCATTGAATCTCGCTCTCAGATGTCTTTGTATTAAAACTACCCATACTGTCTGCCTTTTGCTGCCTATACCTATCTTCCATTTTTGTTTTCCCCATAATTCTTAGTCCCATTTCACGCCCACTCCCTGAATTGTGCTTTGATTCTCTGTGTTACACTTATATGGATTCAGATGTAGTGATGACAGGTATTACTAAAGTACTTCAAATGTTGATATTTCTTTACAACATTTATTTTCATAATATGTAGAATTCAGTGTGGATCAGAGTACAAGACACTACTCCCACACATTTAATCATAGGCAAATCTATGAAATTTTTAGTAGTGATGGACAACACCACACCACTCTTTCACAATAGAGGCTCCAAAAGAGGTCCATAATGATTCCCAACTCTCACACTATATTAATATTTTTTTGGACTTTGGGGGTCTTGATCTCTTTCATTCTCTTTTGTTATTCCTCTACTTCCCAGTCAATTTAAGCTCAAAGTGGAGTTAGCACTGCTTCCTAGAATCAAACTCCATCTGTTGAGGCTCCAACCCTCACTGGTGTTCAGGACATTAGAACATGCGCATTTTTTGTGACTTCTCACCATACTTCACTCATGCACTCCCCTCCTAGATCAGATACTTGCACGTCTCTCTTTCACACACACATACACACAACAGTGTTTCAGAGGCAGGAGAGGAAGGACCAGACAAAGCAAGATGGAGCACACTAGTTCTGCACATATTCTAGAAAAGTTAGCATTTAGTGATTTTGTCATTGCATGCTTAGTTAAGCAGTGCTGGCATGCTTATAATGTCAGTGTCCCTTTTGTGGCACAGTGGTAAAACCTGTCTTCACAGTGCTTCTCTGAGTTTTCTCTGACAGGTCTATACACCGAGGTCTCTGTTGTTGCTGCTGCTTACTCGTTTTTCCCCAGCTGTACCAGGCTCCCAGCGGCCCACCAGCTGCTGAGCAGTGCCCAGCTCCATGGCCAGGACCACGGCCAGTTCCCGGCTGTGCCGCGCTGCCCCTGTGGTGGGTAGGTAGCTGATACTCTACCTTCTTGCTCTTTCTGCGCACATTCAGCCAGATTCCACACGATCACGCACTCACGGGAAGCAGAGCAGAGAAGAAGTGGCTCGGATTTATTTCCAAACGACAGTGCAGAAACCGAGTGCTGATGTCCTAACAAATGTAGTGGCTGACAAACGTACATAAAGAAGAGTTAAATGAGTCACTTCAAATTAACATTACAAACAGTGCAAAATTATAAACGGATAATGTTTGAGCAATTAACAAAATTGTTCCAAACTCATTTTTCTTTATTGCTCCAAAATCACTTAATAAATTACAATATAGCTGCACTGGGTCTGGCTGGGACCAAGTAAACATCCCTCACACTAGTTTGTATGGTGCCATTCTGGATTTTGTGACCAAACTAGTGACGACAATACACAACATTTTAACTGCTGCTGAACAGTGCTTTCAAGGCTTTCTCATTTTGCCAGCCTGTCCCCACAGCATCCAGCAAGCTGTCTGTGAGCAGGCAAGAAGCTGGGAGCTGACGCAGCTGGGACAGGTGACTCGAGCTGGCCAAAGGGATATCCCATACCAGTGACATCAGGCTCTGCAACAGAACTGGAGTGTGAGAAGATGGTGTTAGGGGTTGTCTTCTATGGTGGCGATTGCTCAGAGGGTGGCTGGAAATCGGTCTGTTTGTAGGAAGTGGTGGGAAATTGTTTTTCATTGCATTATTCATACTCTTTCCTTTTCACATTAACCTGTGTCTCCCGACCCACGCCTTTTTCTCACTGCTGCCCTGGGGATTCCCTCTCCCACCCTGTGCTGTTACCTGTCCGGCCGTGCTCCAGACGCACAGCTCCCTTTTGTTCAGCGGGAAGGCGCAGTAGGGGTGGCAGCACGCCGGCTGCACGAAGCGGGCCGACAGCCGCGATCTCACCGCGTGTTTTTCGCAGACAACACCGGCTTTGCCTCTCCCCGCAGCGCAACGCCGCGCCCCGTCCCTTTCCATCCTGCCTCAGGGCCACGGCAGCACCGGGGCCATGTCCCCGGCTCCTCACGGCGAGGCGGCCCCGCGGCCCCGCGCCCAACGGCCGGGCCGTTACCACGGAGAGGCGACGCTGACGGGGCGCGGCCGCGACCGCCCCCGCCCCGAGCACCGGGCGCTGTGCTGAGAGGCGGCCCCATTCACCGCTCGGGACACGCAGCGTGGCTTTCCTAAAATAATTCCCCCCCCCGAGAACGCTGGATGGGGGCTTTCTTCTGACAGTCTGCAGTTGTGAACGCCCCGTGGCGGTTTAGTCGTGGGGGAATAAAGGCTGGCGAAGCACAAAGGTGCTGCTCAGGCGGGCAAACGGTGCTGAGGAGTGAAGAGCTTGCTCTGAAGCATGTTGGGCACTTGTCTGCAGCTGTCCCTGAGCATCTCAGGGTGCTTTTTCTAATTCGTTGCACTGCAGCTCATCCTCACCTTTCGATGTTTGTAGCTACAATACTTCCAGCAACCCACAATTCATATAAATTAGGGAATGAGAAGAAATCCAAAAAACCATCAGAGATCTTGAACCGACTTCTCACCTGATCAAGCAGGAGTTAGAACACCAACTCCATTGCCACAGCTGAACCCCGATCCAGCAAAGTCAGCTCGATCGAGACGGATGCAGTGAGAAACGTACAGCACGCTGCATCCCCAGGCAAAGTAACCCCTAGCGATGTCCCAATCCAGCGCAACACAACGCTAAAGGACCCCGGCCCCAGCAGGTCCTCATAGCTTGGGTATCCACCTATTCAACATGAAACAAATAGATAAATAAATAAACAAACAAAAAATAAATAAATAAAAAGACCATGTTATGGAATTTTAGGGAAACACCAGTTCCCCGTCATGTCATGTTTTTGTGTGCTTTTGTGACTAATCTCAATACCCAATCATTTTAAGAGCAACTTTAACTAATGCGATTTAGCAGCCTTAATAGTTTATTGTGTTTTGAGCAGTTGGTAAAAGACCGATGTTGATGTTAAGAAAGCTCAGCCTTAGTGGAATCTACGTTTGTCAGGTCCACGCAGCCCATCTGTTTGAGATAGGCATGGACAAAAGTTACGTGGGTTTTAAGAAATTGGAGAGCTAGGGTTTGAAGACAGCGTATTATCTTATTCCATGAATACAGGATCCCTGAGGTGCATAAACAACTCCCCTTTCACCACCCAGCACACAACATTCTCCATGAAGATTTTATTATCAATTCCAGTCCTTCAGTCTTGCTTAGCTTTACAGCTTTCAGGCACGGTAAGGTGCCTGCTGAAATCAGCGGGCTCACAAAATCCTTTTTTTTATCCTTTTTTTTTTCTCCCTCTTTCCATTTTTTTCCCCCATCCTGTGATCTTTAAGGCGAAGTTTGTTTCGCCACAAGAGCTGTACAAAACGAGAAATGCCACAAAAGCCCAGCGCTGGCCGCCGCCTCCCGCCCCGTCCCGCCCCGTCCCGCCGAGCGCCTCAGCCCGGGCGGCGGTTGCCAGGGCGACGGCCGCGCCCCGCCGCGCTCTCGCGAGAGCAGGGCCGCGAGCGGCGGCTCGCGCGCGGCCGTGCCGGCGGTACCGGCTGTAACGGCTTTTAACGGCCGTAACGGCAGCAGTGAGTGGCGGCCGCCGGGCCGGGCTCTGAGGGGGGCGTGCAGGGGGCGCGGCGAGGCCGGAGGGGCGGTGCCGTGCCGTGCCCGGCGGCCCCTCGGTGGGGCCCCGGGGTGGGGCTTGGCCGCGCCTCCCTGCGCCGCCGCACGTCCGCGGAGCCGAGCCGGAGCCGAGCGGAGTCGAGGCGCCGCCGCCGCCGCCGCTCCCTGCCCGCGGCCTGGGCCGGCCCGCGGGGAGGAGGCAGCTGAGGGGGGTGGCCGGGCTCCCGGCTCTGTCCAAGGTCTCCTGAGATCTCCCGGACGCCGGACAGGAGCTCAGGTGGGATCGGCCGTCGCTTGTGCTTAGCCGGGTGTTTTCTGCCGCGACTGTTCCTCCCCTCGGGTGTTGCTTCATCGCCGCGGATTGGCTTGTTCTCTGATCCAGAAGGCAGCTTTTCTGTCACTGTTCAAAGGGCTTGGTCCGTCCGGCAGGTTCTGCGGGCGCTGTGCTTCCTTTCGTGGTGCTGCCTTCGCAGAATTGTGGCCTTGTGTTCTAGAGGCCCGTGGGACAGAAAACTTGTTACTACAGAAATGCTTATACGTTGTTGTCCCTAGATCTGGGTAGCTGGAAAACCACTAAGCTTTAAGCGACATCCCAGTGGAAGTAATGCAGTTTGTTTACGTGCTAGCAATTTACCAGCAGCTGTCACATTTAAGATAATAGCTCAGTCCTCATGGAAGGCGTGAGGGAGCGGAAATCTTCATCTGAAACATCAAGGTGCATGTACTTCCAGTTCCCACACTTGACCAAGACCAGCATGTAAAATTCAGTCACCTGTATGCTTTGAAAAGCTTTGACAAAATTCAGAGCTTGCTGCTTTGTTCACGTGCACTTTGTGCAGCTGTTGAAAGGACTGGAGTGCTGTGGGCATGCTCAGGCTGCTCGGCTGGGAGTGTGCAACAAGGGGGAAAGGGCACAAGGGCCTTTGTTTTGTAACAGCCCTTTCCCTCTGCCCACGGTCCCAGCAACTTGAGCTGGCTGTTTTGTAGGCAAGTGCTGTAAAGAGCTGAGCATTTGTAAGGTAACAAAAACTTTATGAAAGTAAATGCAGTTTGTCAGTGAAAATATGCCAAATTTGGTCATAGAAATAATCCATGCTGTAGAGCGACAACTTAGTATATTTAGCATATATCTCAGTAGATGATCTGTCTTTAGTTCTAGCTCCCTTCCTACTGGAGGTCACAATGCATTCTGCTTCACACATGCACCTGGATTTGCACCTGAACTGTTTTCTGAGGTCATTTAAATCCTACCAAACAGAGCTCTGAACTTAGCAACAGGGTGGTTTCTTAACTGTTTTTTTTTTTAAATAAAAGGAAAAAAATTAATGAATGTACTTAATTGAAGTTGCTTAACTTCCTATGAACTAGAGAGGATTTCTAAAAATTACCAAATTAAAACCAAAAAACCTGATTCCTTCCAGGAACGGAGTATACTAAATCTAAATTCTTTTGTATTTGCAGGGTAGCGCATGTGACAGTAGGAGGAATCAGAGTAAAACTTATAGCCATGGCAGCACGCTGGAGGAGAGTCCTGGTAATATTTGTGGCAGCTCAAGTACTATTTGTGGCAAAGACCTTTGAGGAAGAAGATGTACCTGAAGAATGGCTGCTTCTTCACGTTGTTCAAGGTCAGATTGGAGCGGGAAACTACAGCTACTTGAGACTAAATCACGAGGGAAAGATAGTACTTCAGATGCAGAGTTTAAAAGGTGATGCGGATTTGTACGTATCTGATATAACTCTTCACCCCAGCTTTGACGAGTACGAATTACAGTCCGTAACTTGTGGCCAAGATGTTGTCCACGTACCAGCACACTTCCGCCGCCCGGTGGGAATAGGGATTTATGGTCACCCCTCTCACCTGGAGAGTGAGTTTGAAATGAAGGTCTACTACGATCGAACAGTTGTACAGTATCCTTTTGGCGAGGCTTCTTACAACCCAGAGGAGATGGAGGCAAACCAGAAATACTCACACACCACAGAAGATGAATCTCAGGATGAAGAGTCTGTTTTCTGGACTATACTTATTGGAATCTTGAAATTAATACTTGAAATTCTTTTTTAAATTCACATACACTGGACTAAATCAAATTTCAGCCTGTGAAATTGAACATTAATAACTTTGTGTAATATTTAATACTCTTTGTTGTGTTTCCTGAACCAGAAAGAAAGTGGGGGGTGAGGGGGAAAAAGCCATATTTGATTTTATATTGTAAAATCCTGCCCTACATGTAAAATGAGCAGCAAGCACAGTATTTGCAGTATTCAACTTTAGAGATCAGGGCTTAAAGATGAATGTAGAGTTTGGAATCTCTGAACAGGTGCTTAGGAAAAAAAATCAGCCCTAATCCTTTATTTTCTATCATTATTTTATAAAGAGCAAAATACAAACAGCTGCACTTCAGTGCCCCCTCTCAATCTTGAGCATATTTAAAATCTACTCTTTCTCTGCCAGGTATCTTCGGTAAAACTAATTAGCAGTGGCTTTAGAGTGCAGTCAAGCTGAGGAGCCTAGGGTGACGGAAGGGAAAACCAAACAATCACCTAAGGGGACAGATGGTCTGTATTTTGACTGTTTGTGCTCTGCATCCCATCAACCATCTGTAAGAAGAAGCCTGTCCGGTCACTCAGCACCTCTGCAAATCCACGACCTGAATCGAGTACATGTTACTTCGATATTACTATAGGGAAGGGAAGCCTTCAGCTGTTGTTACTTGTCAATATGACATTCTCATTCCTCATTGAAGGCAATGCAGTATATAGGATATTAAGCTTGAGAGGTTTTTACACCTCCCTTTACAGCTTTTTGTGATTTTTTTTCTTTTCAAAAGATGTTTACACAATCTTTTTTTTGGGGTACATTTATATGAACAAGTCCTTAGCTTGCAAAGAAAATTTTTGCTGAAAGGAAGTTGCAGTATATTGTAAGAAGGTCAGATCATGCTCACTCTTCCCTGAAAGTTAGTTTTTCCAGGAGTATTTTTTGCTTTGGTTGAGTCTTTCAAGATAATCAATTGCTATGCAAGTAGTGTATATTTAAAATTGCTCTGTAATTTTCTTTTCACAGAGCTTACTGATGAGTGCACTGAAATAAACAAGAATGTTATTATAATTTTATACAAACGGTGCATGTACAATTTAAGTTTCATTAGTGAAAGCCTTTTCTTTTTCAGTGGGAATCTGACTTCTCTGTCTAGATAGCTGACAGGACATGATTAGTGACTTTTATATCACAAAAATAATTATATAGCCAAAATTAAGAGTTTATTTGGTAAAAAGAAAAAAAAAGTGGTATTGTTCCTCTTAAAGTGGTTGGTTAAATAGCACCAAAATATCACTTTAATTTGTGCAGTTAAATTTTGGACAGCAAGTTGTTTTTGTTTTTTTTTTAAGGGGGGAGAGTGGGGCTTAGCCCTCCTTGCTGTTTTTCCCCCTTCTTCCTCCTCTTCTGGGTACGGGAGAGTCTTTCTGACAACAATCACAAATCCAGCGACCTAAGAAAAGAAAGTTGTCAATTATTGGGAAGCTACCTTTTTTATTCACTCATCTAGTTATGTACCTTTCACCATTTCAGTAGGTGCTCATCTGTTCCTAGTACTTCCTTTCATGTACACAACCAGTGTTTTTCTTTAAAATTCAAGCATCTTTTCTAAAAGGTACAGAAAACACCATGTCAAATTCACCATCCCTTGCAGACTCAGTGCATGTAACAATTGGCTACACTGATGTTTATGGGGCTCAAGGAGTAAGTGCCAGCACTGCTAATGCAATGGTTATTAGGAAAGAAGAGACAAACCATGAGGTTGCAAGTGAAGATTTTCAGATGAGTGGCCACAGTTCAAGGTTATGGGCAGTAACTCACAGCAGAAATGAATGGCAGTTGGAGAATGTTGCTATTGTGCCACAGGGTAGTGGGTCCTATTCCCCAAACCAGAGTCAGTTATTTCAGTGCAGTCAGGCAGCACAGATTAAACTGCTGGCAGAGGTTCAGCACTAGACCTTGTACTAAAACCCATTTATGGAGGGAACAATAAAGGGTTGAGCACAGATATTAACTATTTATATTACAACAGCTGGAATCATAAAAGCTGCTTTGCTTTTTTTTTTTTTTAGTTTTGTAGGACTATAATTATTTTGCTTAGATTCTGTCTGTAGGTCAGTCTGAAAGTCGAGTCAACCACATAACCTGGAGTAAAGCAACAGCAAGCTCCCTGTACTTCTCTAAATGGGAATATACAATATATTTGAGGTAGTAGTTACGAGGAATATTGTCACCAAGTACTTTATCATGAGCTTACTGGTGATTTATTTAGTGTCACTGCTATCAGTCACTTACATCTGAAGTTTTCTTTACACTGCCTTGAGTTGGCCAGGTGATATGAGTGGCCAGGTAATTTAGAAGTACAGGCTACCTGACACTGAGGTACTTCCAGCTTTTACATTTAAGAAAAAAATGGGAACGAAGGGGTTTAAAAATGTTTACAAATGCTAAATTGAGCATACTTTTAAATTTAGAAACTGAAATAACAAACTTCGTTAATGTGAAAGCTATTATCCAGCAATATGCAGCAATACAGGCCTCTTTACATGTTTCTTTTATGAAAAGAGGTAATTATTCTCAGTATTCTCTGGAAATATTAGAAAAAATCGCTCTGAGGGAGCCTGTTTGGATTCTGTTGTAAAAGCCAATTATATTTCCTATACAGGAAATGCCAGGTTAAACTGTGCAAAACCAAATACACAGAAATAAAGCTTATTAAAAAAAATTCTCAATCCCTGGTGTGTGGATGCTTTCCAACACTATTGCTTATTTTTACCCTTCACACTGATTTTAAACTCTTCTTTCAAAAGCAACGCGTGTATTTTGACAGAGAAACCCCATGACTTGGAGGAGGTGGGAAGGGAACAATTAACTCTTTATTACCTGAGGGGATAGCGTCAAGCCCCACACAAAAAGTGTGATAACCACGGTCACATACATCACAGAACATCATTTCTTCTTCATGGTGAGGCTGCCCACATATAATGCATGTTTTACACTCCATACATTGCCAAGGATAAGTCTTAATCATAGCAACAAGCTCCGGGGTCATATCAAGGCAAGAAGGATGGCCTGGATTAAAATCAATATTATTAATTATGACTGAAATGAAATTTAAAATTATTTAGATTGAATTGAAAGAAGCTGAAGCTGAGCTCGCCTCCTGGAGAAATCTAACAGCACGCTGAATGTGATAGCACATAATCTTAAACAGGGATGAAGCTTTAATGAAGGACAGAAAAGGCAAATGAACTGTTGGTAAACAAGTACAAATATTTCCACAAAAAGATCTGCCAAACATTAGGAATGTTTGAATCCTTAGGAATCCAGTTAGTTTATACAGATACTTACCACTGTTGTCACACTGGGAGCAATGTATAAGAGCTTCAGCTTTTCCTTTCTTGTTGGACTCCTTACCCTTCAGACAAATTCCACATATAGCATTTGGAATGACCTTTGGCTGGAAGGGTAGAAGAGGGCTATAAATTCATTCCAGAAGAATTTACAGATTTAACAGGAAATGTAACATAGTTCCTTAACTCAAAATTAATGGGTTATCTGCTATGATGTGTGAACCTTAACACATATGACAATAATTGACAACCAGCAGTATTTAAAAAGTCTTTGATTAACCACATAAGATTTTGAGCTTGGCACACATGTAGTGAGCTTTACATAAACAAAATGGGAGCAGAAGCCTGTACTAGTTTCTTCCTCTGAATTCAGCAGCTAACATACCCCTAAATTACATGGTATAGCATTAAAAAAAATCCCTGGTATAAAATATTTCATTACAAATCTCCATGCAGATTTTCTGTGTGGAAGAAATTAAATACAATTTTCCATTTTCATTGTCTTTATAGAATATAGAAACTTAATTACAAAAGCAATAAATTTGACTTTAACAAGTTTTAAAATATCTGGTAAGCTATGTTATACACTGCTGTCTTACCATTCCTTCTTAAGTCCAGTTGTAACTGCAGTAAAAAATAAATACCCTTGCATTTAAATACAGTTTTACGTTTATAGTATTTCTAAGCGATAATCTGGAGCCCATCTGAGTGCATGAGACCCATTTAAAAGGTATGAGAGAAACAGTAGGCTGTTAAATGGAGTAACATTTGTGTATTAATTCTGTGTGCAAACCCAAAAGTTTTATCTTGATGAGGACCAAAGAAATAAGGTATGACATATTTCAGAAATATCTTTGTGAGAAACGAGAAACAAACCAAGCATTACATACTTCAGACATATTTCAGTAGTTATATTATTGAGCTTGGACCTCTGCATAATGAAATTAGTGAGAAATAAGGGTTAAAATTAACATAGTACTCACTGATATTAAGCACTAGTCCAAGAGTTTTAGTCCCAGAGTTTTGAGAAGAAAAAAAAATGTTGCTGCAAAGATGCAGCTATTAGCTGGAATTCTAATTCAAGGCATATCCTGTTTTCTAAGGAACTAAACAGCTTGTCAGTAAGCAAACACATACCCAGTCAACTACCGACCACTTCTGGGGAGAAGAATTAAGTTTAATTAAAAAACAAAAACAAATACATATATTAAAACAAAGAAACTAAACAGGAATCTTTGTAATGCAACTTATCCTCAAGTATGTCTATCCCCCCAGCCAGTCTTTTTCCAATACCTGTATCTAGTATGATAATAACTTAATTCATTTTTAAGTAGTCAAGACGCATTGCTTTAAGAATTCTGAAGTTCTACATCTGTTTTTTTTAAGTTAAAATGCAGCTACATTCTGCTCCAAATTGTCTAGTCTGAAGAGTTTTATTTAAAAAAACAAAACACCATACGAGATGTTTATAAGCAACTTCCTTCAAAAGATGACAGAGGCACTCATACAGGCTTTTTTTTGCTTATTTATTTTAAAAAAGCATAGTCAACCTGTTTTATACATAAATATAATAAAACGGTAAGAGAAGTCTAACATTCACAAATGTCTCTACAAAGTAATAAATATAATGGAAGCAAAAACACACAAAATCATTTACTATTCTATGTGTCCTACATGTATACCTTTATACCCTGCTCCTCCCAACAAAAGTGGCACATGCTTTAACCTTGTCAGTGTTGCAGCATTTACCCTTCTGTTGTTTAGGCTACATTCTAATTTTTTTGTTGGTGTGTTTTCATCTATTTCTAAGTAAACCAAGCCTTTCTAGACTAGGAAGTGCACTTCTCTAATCAGACTTCTAACGAATTTGTGTATCACTGCTTTTAATATACAGCAGCATACTCCCTTGTACTCCATCAAAACTAAAGTGAGCTACTTTCTGGTCACTGTACTTGCATTACGTTATGTGCATTAACACTCTGATATATAAAATTCTAAAGTTAGACACTGATAGGGGTGCATTTATTAACAATGCTTCCATCTAATTCTTACTTCACTAAATTGTATTTATTAGAAATCGTACATTTGGGGGTGGGAATAACAGCCTATTAATAATAAAAGTTTCAACAGCATGGAAGGGTGGGTTTTGTTATGTTTTTTTTTTTTTTTTAAATTTTTTTTTTTTTTTACAAAAATGAAATAATGCAAGACTTCACATTTCAAAACAATTCAAGTTCTACCATCATAAATGGCTTTTAGAAACATTAAAAAAAAAAGTGTATCAAATCCAAATGGGAAGTGACAATATCCCATCTGATTAGAGTACATTTTGCTTTGTACATCTTCATCTTATCGGGGGCTAAGGAAGGGAGAGAGAAGGAATGCTGGGTCAAAATAATGACTGCTCTGTAAGTTTTAACTTCCTTGCTGCAGGATGCAGCTCTCAAAGCAAGCATTCCAATCACACTATTTTTATAAGGTCCTATTCTGAATGCAAAGGGTTCCATTTGCATATACAGTGACCTAAAACAGAAGTGTTGTAAAATATAGTTTCAATACATTTCAGTTTTATGTGCAAAAAAAACCTCCTGTACTTTTTACAGTACCCTGTGTGTGCAATTGCAATAGCCAGTCCTGCAGCAACAAAGACTCGCTACTTGTAACATGACAAAATGTAAAACACATGCTAATTGTTCTTTGTTAAAGAACTGACAATAAAAACGGCTCCATATAAAATACATCATTTCTTTTGCTTAAAAATAACTCAGTGGAAATGTGTGAATCCTTTAATACTCGTAATGTGTCTATAATGATACAATTGCATGTTGATGCCATAGCAATTATCCTTCAATTTTAACTACATGTAACCAAAAGTTTACTGTCCTACAAAAATAGTCAGATATTAGAGAATGATACAGAACAAAAGTATTACAAAGATTTAGAATTCACAGGGACAACATTTTAAATCAGTTAAGCCTTCAGCTCGAAGTGCCATAACACTCAGGCACATACGGTATATCATTATCTGGTGTTTTTAATGGACTAACAAACAAGATTCTTTCTGTCTTACCAGTTAAAGCAGCTCATATAATTGGGTTTACTGAAAGCATTTAAACACTCCCACAAACAAGAAAGCCGGTCCTCTCAACATCCCAACACAGCATCACCATCTTGACTTATCAACAGGTTGATGGTCGATGCAGGCGAAGCACACTGACATCAGAAAGATGTGGCACTGTCAGTTTGCAGTAATGCCTTGTTACTAATACAGTCAGTGACTTCGTAGAAGTAATTGCTATAGGAATCTATTTTCAAAATGCAATACCATATGCTACCAGTATAGTTTTCAAAAAAAAAAAATGGTCTACTCTGTAAATCCTCTCTTTATGCATTCATAGACAGGAACAATCAAGCACACAGGTATCTCAAAGTTAAGTGAAACTTCTTTCTGCAAACCTGTGGCACACAATCTCCAACGTCAAGTTAAACAAAGCTAAAAAAATTTCAAGTGCCGTCTTTGGATTTCATGTTCGTGGGAACATCGGTATGCATTCTGAGTCTACAACAATTTGCAGAGTTACACATAAAAAAATAGATGTATGGTACCACAGTCTAAATCTCCATAATTTGCATATGTCTTAATAAGTTTCTGAAAAGAGAAAACACAACTGGAGCTTGATATCTGTTATTAACTTTTACAGTTACTGTATGTACAGAAAGTTTATCAAAGTTGTCCAATTCTTGTTGGAAATTAGCTTTAGTTATAGCTTATTTATTGTTAACTTGGTAAATACAGATAGTAAACAGTTATGAATACAAAATACAAACCATCAACAGCGCAACTTCTGCTGAGACAGTTTCTCAGTATGTACAATCTTGTCACTAACAAAGATTTTCCTTTTTCATAACCTCTCAACACGCATTCTTGATTGCTACATAAACCCCATGTTAATGTAGTGTCTTCCTTTTTTATGGGCCTATTCCTGCTCCCACATAAGTCAATGGAAAATTTTAATTCCTTTCAGTGGAACAGGACTGGGCAATAATGTATTTTAAATGTGTTACATTATTTTCAAAACCCCTCAGGATGCCAAATAGTAACATAAATAATGCACGTCAATTCCCAGTTCTCCTGAGAATTATTTTTTTATCTTCATCTTTTATTATCCTAATTTTTGAAATTATTATACAATAATACTGATGATTTTGGTCTTAGGTTTGGCAATCACTGCTTGGTAGCTAAAATGTATTAACACCCAAACTAAGTCAGATAAAAGCATATTGCCTACAAACTTTTCTAC
The DNA here is from genome assembly GCF_963932015.1 of Anas acuta. NCBI lineage: Eukaryota > Metazoa > Chordata > Aves > Anseriformes > Anatidae > Anas > Anas acuta. Next base: position 43,607,447 of record NC_088981.1, on the reverse strand, counting down.
GTAGTACGAACTACATAAAAAGCTGTTTTCCATATCCTCTTATAGTGGTCATGTAGTGTTGCCTATACGACTGTAATAAGCTTCTTGTCTTTCATCGATGTCTTACATCGTAACATCTCAGGACGAAAGACTATTTGAAATGAACATCGGAACAATGTGTTCAGCCACATAGCTGCACTTTACAGCACTGATCTCTAGGTATGCTGCCATACGAAACAGTACAAAAAATAATGGATACCTAGCGCTAGTTTTGAACTGGCAAGTAATTCTGACTGCTATGTCCAGGCAGACAGAAAGATGTCGAGTTCCAATGACAAATCCACAGGAGACTGTCCTAACGTAACTGCCTGGAAATCAGAGAAGTTACCAGAAACAGAGGCCACTGTATAGCTAGAATAAAGGAAAGCCTCACATGAAATAAAAGCAAAAAGGAAGTAAGGAAGCAAACAGATGGAGCACACAACAGGAGAGCAGCTAGTGAAGTACAGCAAGCAGAAGTTCCACATTACTGAAAAACAAATATTTCAGGGAGAGGCTGGTCAGTATGGAAGTTCAGTCAGGGGCTTTTTTCTTCTACCTTGTACCCAGGAACTGATTTGGATAATACAGAACGTTTGGAACCATCTTTTCTTGGAGTAGAACTTTTGTCTCTTGTTTTTTGTCTTCCCTGAAAAGAATCCTCCTGGTTGTCTGTGGCGCAATCACCTTCAGATACATTGCCAGACGAATTGTCCTATAATAAAAATACCATAGCTATATTTTTTATTTTTTTTGGATAGACAGACAAGTCTTTCCTATGCCCCTTAGAGCCAACTAATGTAAAAGAAGGATACATCTTTCCTTCTACAAAAGCATAGGGTGCATCACAATCTAGAACACTTTCTCATAACCTTCATTATTTATTTTTTTTCTCATGCTAAGAGACTGGCATCAGCAACAGTGGTTGTGTTTTCCAGTTGATCTTGGTACCAGAGTGGAGCACACAACAGTATAATTCTTTGAACCATTTTTCTTTGAAAGTCAGCAAGAAATTGACTATATGCATAATGTTGCTTACAAAGTAAAGGGCCAGTGAAAAGTTAAAAGTGCCCTGGCCTCGTATTTAAAAGTGTACGACCAAATAATGCTGTCTTTTTAATTAAATATGTGAAGGTTTTTACTGCCACCCTCATCTCATATTTTCACCAGGAGCACTCTGAATATTTCATTTGGATTGCAGCAGAAGAATGCCATCAGAGGAAAAACACACCTGAATATTTAATACAGAACCAAACATCAGATTTCATGCTGCAGTTAAAAGCATTGTGAAGAACAGGAAGGTGAAGAGGGGAAGAGGTTCAAAGAGAATGAAAGACCGATGTATGCATAATTAAGAGCAGCAGCACAAGATTTTTCTCAGAGAAGTGTTAATAAAGGCTTCCAAAACCTTTCAGCAGAGAATAATATAATTAATCACGTTTATTACAATAAAAAACAAAAGGCCAAATACTGTGGTGCCCTACAGTAAAAGGCACTCAGTACAAATAAAGTAACCCACCTATGCCCTGGAGCCTGAAATCAAAACAGACAGAGGGCAAAGAAAGCTGTAGAACACAAAAGCAAAGCTAACTACATGGCAAAAAGAAATGGTATGTTTCACACTTTTTTTTTTTCTAAACTAGGGGAAGAATTATTCAGAACAAGTCCATTAAGACACTACAGAACAGGAAAACTGCTATCTGAGACCAAAAATGGGGAGGGTAAAAAAGGAAAAAACATATTGTAGGGCTCACCAGCGAGATCTGACAAATATTAGGCAGCTCAAAACTCGGAAAAATATACTTGGCAACTGTCCACCTTTGTGTCCAACAGATATCTTCCCCTAATGACTAGTAAAGAACGCCTGCTCCATAGCCAAACCCCCTTCACAGGAACCTCATCTCATATATTCCCTACACCTTTCCAACACAACCACAACATTTTCCCTTCCATATTCTCTCACCAAAAAGGCATCTGAACTTCTGTGCTAAATGGAAGGACAGCCGGCTCGGTCCAATTACTTTTCTTTACCATTAAGAGAAATCGAAGTCAGTGGACAGGGGAATTAGAAAGAGGTGATTAACAATCAAGTGTAAAAAAAAATGGAGTACGATTAAATTAAAGTTGACACTTAGCATGATGTTTACTTTTTTTCTCTCTAAAAAATACAAGCAGAAAGAGTGTATTAACAGCTATCCCCCATAAGCCTACAAGCTGACCCTTTCTTTTCTTCTTCAGTTATGAGTAGCTTGTGAATATTTAAACAAAATAAATATTTATATGGAGAAATTTAGCATTACATATACCCACTATCTAACATGTTAGTCAATTGAACTAGAAATTGTTAAATGTATTTCTGATTTTATATTCTGTTTTTTTCTTAGAATTGGAGTTCCGTTTCTAGAAAATGGTCATTGCCAATATACCACCAACACCAATATACCAATAACACAGCTGTTCTTGGACAGCCCATCTGAAGCTCAGCTGCTCCTGAGCACCTACAACACTATCCAGGTAGGTATGTGAAAGTTTCCCTTAACTGCCAGTAACAGTTAATTTGGGGTTTGCATAAACAGAGCGCATACACATCTTTTTAAAGATGTATCATAAAACAAACAAAAAATCCCAACCTTTTCTTTAAGTTGTAATAAAGTAACTGTTTCTATATTGAGTACTTCCTCCTTCTACATTACAAGAAAGCAAAGTTACCAGGCTACCAAGTCCTTTGCTTTAATGATGGATTCTGTGGAACTTAAAGAGCAAAATATACTGTGACCTGAACTAAAGTTCACAGAAATGCTAGCAACCTGACCCATGACCTGAGGAAAAGGGAGTAAACACAGAGGGGCAGTTGGGAAGACTTTTCAAAACTTCTTTAGAAACAAGTAAGAGAAAGCCTGGTATTACAAATATTTGTTTGATTTACTTTAAAAATGAAGCACAATGGAAAGTTGGATAGAAAAGTTATAAAATAAAAATAAGTACTAAAAAGGCGAGTTTATGATTCTACCGCATTTTGACGATGTTAAAGGTTCTACCAGGAAATTACTGAAACTAACAAAAGCGAAGGGAAAGGATTTTATTTTGTTGAAGAACGCTTTCAATTTGTCTCACCGAGTTGCCTTTGGTTTTCCGTTTCTCATCACCTCGCCCTTCCTCTGCATCATCTGAATCCCCATCACTGTCTAATGCAGGCAGTTCTGGATCCAAAGGGGGTTCATAAAGAGCTGTGTTTAATGGCAAATAACGAAGTTCATCCGGAGAATATCTAAAGGCAATAAAATAAACAAATGCCTTTGTATTTTATGCATGGATATTATTTACAAAATACATAAAAATTTATTTTGAAAGAAAGAAACGTGAATGCTTGCTTCTTTAGGAAAGCACATAAAAAAATGCAGGAAACTTGCTAATTTCTCTTCACCAATTAACTTTAATTACTATCCAGTACTTGTCATCTTCGCATAGGTAAATATTCATGGAACAAAGGAAGAACATATTTGCAATGTTCGAAACCTGCACAATCATAAATGGTCACCTGAATGCCTACAGAATCAACCCATGTTCCTACACCCAACAGACTATATACTTTGTTTATGTAAGTACACAGCATGTGCACAACTCCAATCAAAGGTACACAAATGGCTAGGGTCCAAAGCAAAATAAGTAAAGATAATCTATTTAAGACCAAGTTTCTTGAGTAATGAAGGAGGAAAAAAAGGGAAATAAAAATATTACAGAATACTGTGAAGATCTGATCTGTATTTGCTTATAGCCACATACAGCTTTATGTGTATAATCCCCCCTACCCCTTCTTTTTTATTGACCTTAAAAACTAAGAAAAAAGACCTCTTAGTTATTAAGGACATGGTAACTGGTAGGACACTATTTTCATGTACACTTTGAAAGGTTGCGTCCTTCATTAAGAAGGATAGCTAGTTTCACTTAGAGCTTGTATGCTCAAAATAAACAATATTGTATTTTTAACACAACTTAATAAAATTCATGTCCTTCACGAATACCCCTTAAACATGCACATTTATAGGAGGGGCTGTATGAACACACACTGGAATGAACAAGGCAAGTGCATACAAAAAGTTTCTCTACAGAAAAAGTTTCTCTACAGAAAACTTTGCATGTATAGGATGAGTAGTACCATCTCTGGTGCACAGAAGGCACAGCTCAGGCAACAGCTTTCAAATCAACCTGTGTTTGCCAAATGGGAGCATCTCACAGGGAAAAGTCTAAAATTTGTGTAGCTGTTTAAGTTTACACAATACATGTTTAATGAAAAAGAAAAATTCAACTAGCAACACCCTTCTCCCTCACCTAAAAATCCAACATTAAACTTAGCCCACAAGATCAATTGCAATTTGGTGGGATTTTTTTTTTAAGTTAAAAACTTTCTAAAAATTTAAAAAAGGACAGTAAGACTGTCACATGGAAAGCACCTGACCACAAGCCAGCATTACAACATTTTGACGTAGCGATATTAATCTTAGCAAACATGCAGAGGCAGAAGGTAAGTAAGCATGTGAGGGTGGCAGGAGTGATATCAGTGTCTGCTTTTACCACAGTAAGGATCTGAGCTGGTGAAAGCTCAGGCACCACAATACATCACTGGGGGGAACACTCCTGCAGCCAGTACTACATTTATGTTGTTGACAGAAGCCCTCATTTATTAGTCTAGCAAGTGACTCAGGCATAAAATTAATTCAAAACTTTACAGTAAATACACTCAAGTGTTTTCCATCAGCTAAACGTAGAGAAAATAGATCACTGCAAGAGAATCAGCAGTTGTGATGGTTTTAAAATACCTTTTGTAGTACTCCTGGAACTGGCCGGGTATGAGAGCCACTGGATAAGGACTAACCTTTGTTCTCTCTGTAGGTAAGACTTTGTATTTTCCTTGAGGCACCTGGATAATCTGTGGTGTTTAATACAAAATAATGAAGTTCTCATTTCATGTCCAAACTTTTGAGCCTTCCCTACCCTCCACCCCCTGAAAATATTTTTGAACTCAGTCTCTCCCCTTTACTGAGTTTCTGAATTCAATAATTCTGAAACTTAACTGTACTACTAAAATCCCACTAGCAACACAAAGGATGCTTATAGAAGGTCTTTTTTCAGAATGAAACTAATTATCTGCTACCCTGTATGTAACACATCTCAATATCAGAAAACTGAACTTTTCACAATATACTACTATACTGTTATAATTTGCAAAGAGAAAAAAGTTGCTATCCTGTCCTCACACAAGCAGTGCAGTCCTGCTTCAAAACGACAGCTAGCACATGTGGTTTCCTTTTTTTTTTTTTTTTTAAATCAGGCACAGAAGCATAAAATATATCTAATACAAAAACAATGTAACACCTAGCAAATATACAGACATGAAAATTGAGAGGGAGCAAGTACTCTTTTAGATAAACAGCTTACTGTTTAACTCATTACATTGTTCTGACAAAATTTCAGTAGTTGTCCAAAAAAGAATGAGCCACTTACATGAACAGATAACAACAGAAGCTTCTTATTAACCTAAACATCCCTCTTAATATTATGTTGTTGCAGCAGATTAGAGACATGACAATGAAGTAACACTGAAACTTTAGAAGTTTCCTCAGACAGAAGTGTTTTCCCATTTGAAAGAAGATTTTATATTAGATATATTTGATATTATTATTTGTATTTCCCAGCAAAACTGATAAAATCTTTACTTAACTGTAACAGGACTATTCAACCCCTCTGAAGATAAAACAGTTAAGATAGTACTAATAAACACTTCTTACTAGAACAAGCAAGGAGCTACTATTGACATTGAGAAGAAATTTAAATCTGCCTACATGTGTTTGTAAATCAAAATACGCTCTTCTTTCTTCCATTCGTTCTCGGTTTAAATTACTGTTGAATTCTGCAGCCTTCTTGGCAGCTTTTTTTATATATTCTGGAACTTTACTGGCTTCTACTTTCTGTGTGTTCTGTTGCTGCATTTGCTGAAATAAAAATAATTTTATTAATTTACATACATTTCACTATCAATTTGTGAGCACCCCTTTTTTAAATACATGTATATTCCATGATACAGATTTGGTTCCCTTAGCGCACTATTTACTTACAGAGTACTCTTTATAATGATCTGTTATTCGCTGACGTTCTTTCTCTTGCAGTATAACAGAATACTCAGCATGTTTGGCAGGGTATTCTTTAATCATAAGATCAATTACTTCATCACTGCGCAAAGCCGTTAGACCTAAAATAGATAAAAGCAATAATGATGCTACCTGGCAAAACTAACTGTAGGTTATTTATATCTGACAATGATCAGCTGAAGTTTTTGAGGAGCCAAAGACAACAACCTACTATGCACAATGCTTCTCCCTCTCTCAAGCAGGAGCGTACTTATGACATTCAGCTTTCAAGGCTGATTAACAGTTTGCTTCTCCCCCAGGAGGAAAGGCTCATTTCTTTTCTTGCTTACAGCTACAGAATACAACCCCCACCTTCATACTTGACTGCCACCTACTCAACTCCACTGTGACACAGAACCTTTGCTGTAAGCGGGACCTGGTAAACCGTTAGCTTCAGTTTCTTGTGTTGGTAAACTGTTAGTTTCATTAACTTGTACAACCTTAACTTAAATTATGGGGTTAGGTTTTCCACACAAATCAAGAATCACTGTGAGGGCAATTCAGAACAGCAAACTGCACGCAGATGCCTGACTCTTAATTAAAGTATTTCAATTCAGAAGTCAGAACGTGACAGTTTGCAGCTACGATGTCATGTGGAACGCCTCTCTGAAAGCCTCCAACGCAACCAACCTCCACTGACAACAGAATGAAGGTTGGCATATGTTACTACCACTGATGATATATATAACTATCCCTGTTGTTTACAGTTAACACAGCACATACTGTGTATGTGAGAAAGAATATAGCATTTTGCTTCTACTGATAAAAACAGATCTTGTTCTCTATTGCATATTTCAGTAAAAAAAAAAAATAATAATAAAAAAAGCTGGCAGGTGAGAAATAAAGGTAAGTATACCAAGAACTGTTAAGATATAAAATGATTTAACATTTGCACAGATCCATGGCACACAGGAAAAAAAACGTGACAGGCATCACTTAATCTCTAGCATGTTCCAAGTCACGCATATTAGCAGAGGAAGAAACAAATACTTGAAGTTCTTTCAACATAAAATGCATCAAGGGCATTGTTCTATTTCAAGTACATTTAAGTGCTTCAATATGCACCCTTCCGACAACTAACACGTATGCTGATCTGTATAAATACACTAGTGTTTGCTCAGTCCCAACTCACTCAGCAGAACAAGACTAATGGACTTTTCAGTTTGAAAAAGTACGTTGTTCTCTTTTCTACACGGAGAAAAAGGCTCTAAAAGTTAATTTACAACATAAGTTTTGCTAAGTAATTACAATAGATCCTTTTTTTTTTTTAAACAATAAATCTGGAAGACCAATATCCTTTGGCCAATTAACACAAATTAAGAATGAAATATAAGCCAGTTTCAAGAATTTACATTTTCAGTTGCAAATGATCCAATTCTTCTCTACTAAACTGAATCACATTTTCAGTGTCACTTTCAATACTGTAACAAGGAATCTAACAATCTTTTCTCTTACCTAATGTGCACTGAGTCTCTGTGATAACATTTAGTTCTCTGAGGTAGAGCTTCTCCTTGTGAGATAGGTCTCGTCTTTCTAAATCTCGAGAGAAAACAGAAAAAAAAGCAATAAAAATGTGTGAAGTTACTTAAAATCCCCCATAAACAATATCAAAGTAGTCTGAGAATTATTTCCAGGTAGTGAGAGTCTACACAAAACTACTATTCCTATAAACATGATAACACTAAAAACTTATTTTAATTTTAATATACACTGCCAGGATACATTCGATTTTTCTGAGAGTCTTGCCCATAGTTATGATTTACAGATATACTAAAGAAACCTGCCACAAGAGCTCGGATGCAGAAAATATGATCAAATACTGAAGGCATATTTAACTTTTTTCTTTTAATATACCTTTTAAAATGAATTCCATGACATAAGAACCATGTACGATAAATCTGAATTATGAAGACTAAAATCCTAGAACCTTCCCAATTCATTCTGAAATCCTTCCACAGATAAAATAGAAATTTTACCACAATTTAGGAAACAATACAGAGATACAGCTATACAGCAAGAGATCACTAACAAAATATCTAAGAATAAAGCTGAGGTCAGTTTTCAAAAGCTACTTGCTCACCTTAACCCTTAATCAGACTTGTCTGCAGATTTTCAGTGACCATACTGAAAAGTCTTAAATTGCTTTGAAAACTGTAGTATACATTTTCAATATGCCAGTAACAAAATCAAGAAGTACAAAATACAAAATTGAGATATACTTTTGCCATGGATTTTTTTAAACAACTGGCTCATACCGTGGTCAAAGAGACACAGAGATTACATTCAAACATATGAAAGCAGAGATTTTTTTTAGAAGAAAAATTTAGAAAAAAACACACACAAAAAAACAAATACCTGGATATTTTCTTTTAAAGGAAGTCACACCCAAATATTCACTGACTTGCTCCTGAAGCATATAGTATTCCCCTGTTTCATCCGGTGGCCACTTGTACTCTATCAAGTTTTCAGCAGGAAAATAGCTGTATCTGAGCGTTTAAAAAAACAAACAAAAAAACACATTAGAAGAAATCAAAGAATATACAAGAGGGATACTTACATTTCTAGAAATTCACTAATTCCAATTTACATTACTGACCACCATCTACAGATAGCTGAACAATTCCTTTATAACACCACATTCTCTTAATCTTTTTCAAGGCATTTACCTACACCCCACTTCACATGTACTTCCCGAAAGCAGTGTTTATCAATACGCTGAGAGAAGGAACACAAAAAAGGGATATCCGTAATGGTGGAAAGGACCTCAGAAAAAAAGCAGATGCTACAGTGTCAAAATTCACTCCAGAAACATGTAATATTTGTAAAACTTCTAAGCTGTGCTTTTGATTATAAATTAAGACACAGCACGCTCTGTGTGGTTTTAAAATATGACCTCTTAAAATATGCCAGGAGAAAAAGACACCCCACTACTTATAGGACATTCCCTCAAATCAGAATCTATATGAAGTATATAACAGCAAAGAATGTGGAAGAGCTAATACTTAAGCATACTGAACACTATAGTAAGACTAGCAATAAAGAAATGGTATTACCCAAGATCTTGACTAGAAGTTTCACAGCTCCGAGAACTGTCCCCTGAGCCCATACGTCGTCTTTTGGATGGCTGGCTGCCATCATTGGAATTTTCTTCTGTGTCATCCTGAAACAAACATGCAAATAGGTATTAAAAAATAAAAGTATTCAGTGGATCATTTAAAATACAAAAAAAATACTGTACAACAATCTGCAGTTCAAGTATACCCGAAGAAGTGAACTATTTAATAATACTCTCTACAAAGAGCTCATAGGACAGATTACGCAGCAAATTGTTCTCTGATATAAACTAGCTGTAGGCCACAAAACGGCACAGAGAACTGGCTGTTTCTCGCCTGCTGCATACAGGGAGTACTCAATAGACGAATGTGGCTCTGACCACCAAGTTCATTCCCAATGTAAACTACAACAGCACAGCCAGGCAGCTGTAGACCCAAAAAGCTTCCCTCACCAGTGAGGGTCAGGGACAAAAGTAATTCCCTTACTCAGGCTTGCTCCAAAAAGCAACGGTAAGGACAGAGCAAAAACTTTTCTTTTGTGGAGAGGAAAAAAAAAGGAAAACTATTGTTTAACTCCTACCTAAAATCTCAAAGCCTTTAGTGAATAACCTTGCACGATTACAAGTGAGAAAGCGGAGAGAGAAGTAGCAAAGTGAATTGTGTATTGTGACCAGCAGTAGATCCAAGAACAAAACAACTCTTTAAGTAACTGAAACTCTGGAATAGGATGAAAGAATCACTTTTTGTAACTTTTGTGAAAAGCTTAGGAAAGAAATATTAATGTGTCAGAAATAAATGGATCAAGCCCATGATGACACACTGTTAAACAGTGACAAGAACTATTATTAAGTCTGTATTAGCTAGTGGTTTTCACTCTAGTATGTTTTATGTACCATATCACTTGAAATACTATTATTTAAAAAGAATTCAGCAAATAATAAAGTTTGTTATATAAGACTTCACAGCACTGTAATCAAGACAGGTTGCAGGAGAAAAGCATTTCCTTTACTTCTGGTTTGTTTAATGTATTACGGAATTCTTTACGTGACTTTTTCATTTTTTCTTTCTTGGGGAGTTTTTACTCCAGCTCTTCTTCAAGAAAGAAGAATGTCTTTCATACAACAAGAAAAAAAATAAAGACAATGTTAACAAAACTGCAAGCAGCATCTCTGAGTACTACCAACAATACTATCTGTGAGTATTACTAGGAACACCCTGCATAAACTCAGCAGCAGTCCCAACCAAAACAATATCACACTAGAGCTTTTGTAACACAGCTACGTCTCAGCAGCAGTTCACTCCTACTTCTCACCCGGAACACTAGCGCGCTCCAAAAATAGATAAACAGGGCCAAGGCTATGGTTTTCTGCACAAAAGTCTATGCATATTCAGAGCAAGAAACTTCCAAACTTCTGTGTTTAAGCGATAAGTATAAACGTGGCCTGTAAGAGGACTTGTACAAGTTTTTCTCCTCTGCCTCGGCACTTTCTTTCCGTTCAGGCTGCAGCGCGCTGTGTTTACATCCCTGCCCTCGGCTCCCATCACGCAGGCTCGGAGCCCAGGAAGTGAAACAGGGGCGGCAGCGGGCGGCTGGGTGCACGCCACAGCACCTGCCCGGGCAGCAGCCCGCCCGGAGCCCCGTGCCGGGCACAGCGCCGAGCCCAGCAGCCCACCGAGGCCCCTCACGGCCGCGGGAAGCTCCCCCCAGCCGCCCCCCCCCACCCCAACTTTGTGGGGGCCCTCACCAAGTTGCAGCGCCCCCAGCCCCACGCAGCCCCCTCAGGAGGGGCCCGCCCGGCGCTGCCACAAACTTCGCCCGCCCTCCCCCTCCGCCGGCGGGCCGGGGCCGGGCCCGTGCTGAGGCGGCGGGGAGGGGGTGGGGGGGGAGCGGAGCGGGCCGGGCCCGGCGGCGAGGCCGCGGCTCTCACCTTGAGGGACTGCGCGCCGGGCGTGGCCGGGTCGCTGTCGCAGAGGCGCGGGGACAGCACGGCCGCCATCACCGCCGCGGGGGCCGCCGGCTGGGCGAGGAGCAGCGCCGCCGCCGCCGCCGCCCGCCCCGGCCTCGCTCCGCGCCCGGCTCCGCCCCCCCTCCCCCGGCGGGGGGTGGCAACGGCCCCTACCGGCCAGCCCGGGCACGAGCGCGGCGGCTCGCGCAGCTCCTGCTCCGCCCCCCTCCGGGCAGCCCGCGGCGACCCCGGCCCGCGCCGCCGGACCGAGGCGCGGCCCGCACCCACGGCGCTGCCGGTGCCGGTGCCGCCGCCGCGCGGGCAGGGCGGTGGGGACCCGCCGCTGCCACCGCCACCGCCACCGCCGCGCCCTCCGCCGCCGCCTCCTCCTGCTGCTGCCGCCGCAGCCCGTGCGGCCGCGCGGCCCGGCCGGGAGCGCGGCGCCGATCCGCCGCGGTAGCGCTTGTGCAGCAGCGCGGGGCGCAGGGGCAGCATCCCCCGCGGCTGGGCAGCGCCGAGCGCCGCCGCCTCCGCCCGGCACGGGAGCCGTCTCCGGGCGCGTCAGCCGCGGCCGAGCTACGCTTGTGAACCATCAACCACCGCAGGAGGGGTGCGCGGGGGGCGCGCTCCCCCCACACCCCCGGAGGAGGGCACCGGCACCGGCGGCCGGCCCCGCCGCTGCGCGCAGGGAGCGCGCACGGTGCGCGCCGCCCCGCGCCCCCCGCCCGGCGCCGCCCCCGCCGCGGCGGGAGGCTGAAGGCAGAGCGCGGGCAGACCCCGGCCCACAAAGCGCCGGGCCCCTCCCACGGCACGGCACGGCACGGCACGGCACGGCACGGCACGGCACGGCACGGCACGGCACGGCGCGGTGCGGTGAGGGACCCCCGGCTGGAGCCGCCCCGCCGCACCGGCAGCCCGGCTGCTCGGAACAATGGGGCCCCGCCCGGGCCGGGCGGGGGTCGGCAGCCCCGCAGCCAGAGCGCTGTCAGCCTGCCTTGGCCAGTAGGGCTCACGCCGCTGGCATGGTCAGCTCGGCCCCTGGGCAGCAGGTTGAGCGCTGCTGATGCTGAACGCCAAGGTTGGGACGCGGGGAAGCCGGGGATTCAACTCACGCCTCGCTGAAAGCAAGCCTGTGGAAATGCTGCACAATACAAGCGTGCAAAAGATGGCTTCCCGCTGCACGCTGCTACACGAACAGGCGTTTTATCATAAGTACAACCGAGGAAAAAAAGAAATAACGCTGCCTCCTCTTTCAAAAAGCACACTTTTAAGAAAACAGACACCTACAATTTATTGCAAGCATTCGTTAACAGCTCTGGGCATGCAACACACAACATTCAAAATGGTACCAAGTCTGGCATTACACCAGCTGCTTCAGAGCATTATGACAGATGAAGCCCACACGTACTTAACCACACACATTTCAGAAGTTATTTTTACAAAGAAAAGCGAGCAAAATTATCCCAACTATATGTCAGCTTCTATATTTTAGTGCCAGGTTTTGGGCAAACGCTGTTGGTAGACTGACGTTCTGAAAATTTTCAAATATACCGAGTCCTGTGATGCACAAAAATAGGTGTGCTTTTTAGAGCATTACTCATAATAGCAAGCCATTACCAAAGCCAGTGCTATAAACGTTTCCGTTTCATATTTAGCTGAGACCCAACTGTCTCTTTGAACATCCCAGACCCATCTGCTGGCAACCTAAAGGAAAGAAAAGATAAAATCATTTGTGAGACTATATATAGCACAATTTTTATGCTTTGAACGTGTTACATAAATGCTGACATAATTGAATTACACGAGCCACAACTAGTAAAAAACAACTGCAAAATGACAATGATAATGAACAAATACTATTTGTATGAAAATGTGTTCTTGCTTCACATTAAAGCTCCCACCCCAATTGTCCCAAAAATATCTACACCAAAAACTCAGCTCTGTCATGTTCACTTGTTACCACTTCAGCATACTGTAACAGCATCTCTTCAAACATGACATCAACAGACACCATTTCTGCCAACAAATTTAAGTAAAAAGCGATTGCCACTTCCACCTCTACCAGTATACTTGTGGCTCTCATTTTTTTGGTAAAAGTCTTCTGAAAACAAACGTGTAAATTCACTGCTAAAATTAATATAATCTTCAAGAGGAAAAAAAAAAAAAAAAGTTAATTTGGAACATTTCAGTAATACGTCTTTCTCCTACAGCTCTACACCCATACAGTACAAATTAGGAAGCTGTGTACTGCACCACAGCTCCAGGAAAAGTGGGTAGATGTAGGACCTTCATAGACTGGCCTCAGACAACACCCCTTCAAACATTATTTCACAGAAGCCATTAAGAACAAGGTATGGCTTCGCCTGAGCAAAACACCAGGTTTTAACACCAGCTGTGGTTCAACTACTACAAGTGTTCTCTAATTCTCAGCAAGAGACCAAAAAGTGTGCTGAAAGCCAAAGAGAGCTTGCAGCACATGTAAATTGCAGTCCAATAAATTCTTTTGTTTTGGGTGTACCAAGTTCAGGTCACCACTGTCCCAGCTGTAGTCCCGGGAGTATCCATTTGGTGGCAGCTCCAGTTAAAACAGTCTACATTCCTTTCCTTGCTCCTATTCCTTCCCATGTCACCCCCTGCCACAACTGCACTGCATTTTATGCTGGCATTTGATGACCTAACTGGAGGTCAAAGTTCTCTAGAAATAGAGGAGAAAAAAAATATTCACTGCCGTCATGCAATTGTACTGGCACAGCACACAGGGGAAATAACTGGTTGATAGAGAAAAGCAGCATGGGCTCCTTACCACTGTTGCTGAACTCAAAACAAAACAAACAAACAAAAAACAACCTAAACCAAACACACACCTTAACAGGGTTAGTCAGAAGCACAGCAGTACCTTTGTCACCTAGTACACTACTTCCCTAAGGAACCTAAAAGTGCCAAGACTACTTCATGTTACACTGCTGTATGTGGATTAATGCCTAGGAAATAACATACACTTCTAAAAATTACTTTCAATTTGCAAAAGGTATTAAGAATAATTTGTTTGCTCACATGTATTGCTTGACCTGCCTTTTCCACAATTAGCACTGATACCACATACTTATAACGGTCAAAGCCCATGTTCTTCGTAGCTGTTAATATCTCTTCAGAGATTGAAGCACACAAGGAGGGACTAGAAACTGCATCGTATTTGCCTTGTTGAAGTTTCTTCTATTGAAAACAAATTTGAAAGATCTTAGTTTTCATCCAGGTAGTTCTTTGCAATAAACTTTTACAGACATTTTCATTAGAAAAAATAAGGAGTAGAATAGACTGTAAAATACAGATGCTGCTCCCAAACAGCAAAAGCTGTACTATTTTTTATATTAAATGCTTTATCTATTTTTTTGAAAGTTACAATTACACATATAGAGCCAATCTCATTTCAGCAAACAGGGATGTATTATTCTCCAGCACTTAGGCTCAGTTCACTGGAAAATAGTTCTATAAATACCTGTTCCATATATTGAAGGCCTGTCCTCAGAATTACAAGAGTTAGTTGTAACTTTTCAAGGTATCACCATCACATTTTAGTAGATTGTTCTCATTATTTTCTGCTTATTTTTTATATGTGGCAGTCAGACTGTCAAGGACACAAAGCATATGTTATGCTGGTCAAGTGGTATTAATAGATCCAATCAAAGTCAAATGTCACAAATCCAAGATCAGGATCTTTGGATATCCAGATATTTTGGAGGTCAGGGTACTTTGAATAACTATAACTTACTTTGATTAGAAATGAGTAAGAGATCAAGCTTCAGCTCCATCTGAACAGCACATGCTTAGTGGCTAACTTGCAGAGGGCCTTCTGCACTTTGTGAAACATAGCACTACATACTACATGTGTGCCAAAACTTAAGCCTGCAAACATTTATGCCTGTTTTAAGTTTATATTAATGGAACAGCAGAAGTTGCTTAATCTTTGCAAGACAAACCACTGTTGGAAAAAAAAAAAAGTAGAAAATTCATTTTAAAAGTACTATACCGTTAGTATTGCTTGAGCTTTGTCTCTCACTAAATAATCCCGAAATTTATGATATGGCTCTAGTCTGTATGTATTAGCATATTTTATCTTTGCCCTACTAGGTCTGAATGGCAGTCGCTTAGTTTTTGTTGATTCACTGAAATATTCTTCTTCCAGGGGAGCTAAAGATTCAAAAACAGTGTGCTTCCGTTTTCCTTTCATCTGTGCAAAATAGTAAGAAAGTCTGCATTAGATGTAAATGGCTTAGTGTTTTACAGTCTCTAAATGATACTTTATGGTATATAGTTACAAGTAAAAAACAATCTGTGTTTTGAAAAAGCAGAAAAGCTAGAAATATATCTTTTCCTCTGGCTGTTTTGACACCATCACTTTTACTGAAAAAGAGAATGGTGGTTAACTTGTGTTCAATTTTCATTTATTTTCCAATGAAGCCTAAATTAAGTTTGTATTTAATCTCAGTCAAGCAAGTATGCCACAGTAGCACTCTGCATTCACTCAATTTTATAGGAAAAACAAACATACACAAATACCACCATGTGCCTGAGACTCTTAATCACAACTTCAAGCTTTTCATTCAAAAATTGTACACAAAATCCAAAATATATGCTTGGTTCATTTACTAGGAAATTTTACTTGTCCTCATTGCTTGTGATGCTACTAAATAAATGCCTTATGTATTAATGTCTTAATTTGCTCATTAAAAAGAAAAAGATACTTTCATCTGCAAGCTTTGTAATTTTGCTTGGAACTTCAAAGCAGAGTAGTAATTCTTTGTGTGTCATGAGAACTCTGAAGATCCAAGTTCTCTCCCCATCCAGCTTGTGCAATATCATTCTTTTAATACACATAACAAAACTTGGCCTTCTATGAATGCAAGCAGCAAGTCTGATGATGCATTCAGATATCACCACCTGCTGTCCTCCACAGTTGGCTTAAAATACAACTGTAAAACAATAACAAAAGACAGAGACAGAAAAGCACTTGGTACCAGTGAGACTGTAACAACTGCTACAGACCGTGATTTTCCATACCAGCTACCTCCTAACCACATTCAAGTTTTGCTGATTCTTCAGCCCCTTGCTCCACTTTCTTACTACAGAGAGAACTTAGGCCATCATCAGCTACTTGTCAGAAGAGAGCATAAGGCTTACATTAAAAGGCGTAGGAAAAAAAAAATACATTTGTGGGTAACAGAAAGCTCTAATAATAACTATCTGAAAAGATGCACTACTTTGGGGTTCACAAATCTTTCAGTCAGAGAAGTTTGAGAATAAGGGATGCAATGCAGTTTCTTCCTTACGGTATCACACATCAGCCATGTTGACACTAGAAACATTACTGAGATCTCTCTCCCAGTTCCTCAGTTACATAACTGCTACAAACTAGTGATTTTGGCAGCCCTAATACAAATTGGCTGCAGGTGTTTGTTGATACTATGCCAACAGCACAAGCTCTGAATAGTACTGACACTACACTAAAATGGAAGGAACAGACAATTTGCACTGAGGCTGTGGACACTTGTCAGAAACTCAGAACTGTGAAGGCTAAGCTATAAAACTTGTAGATCGTACCAGCTCATCACGGGTCCTCTAGCAAGAGAGAAAGAAAAAATCAACTCTGCTGTCAGCTTCCCAAACCTTTTCAATATAATTGAGCATGTGAAAATGGTTACAACCTAAGCAGCAACTCTTTGCTAATGCAGTTCCACATAAGTCACAATATCTTCAGCCTGTACAAGATTGCAGACGGAAGAAAATTTGTATCTATGGCACTGAACTTCAAATGGTGCTGTTAGAAACTTAACCGCTAGTAGTAGTGACAGAAGTTTCCATAAACGTTTCCTCACTTGATAATGAGGTAACCAAAATCCTTACTGATCTCTCTGCACGGTTTTATCATTATGATTGTATTAATCAAGGCTTTCAAGGGGTTAATAAGTAAATACACTTCTGTATTTCACAATGCAAACGCTGGATGGTTTGCTTCTTCATGTGCATTATTAGCATGGGATTCCAAGTTTCAGCACAGCGCTGGGGCTTGACCTCTTCTCACAGATAACCAGTGATAAGACTAGAGGGAATGGCCTCAAGTTGCACCAGGGGAGGTTCAGGTTGGAAATGAGGAAACATTTCTTCTCAGAAAGAGCAGTCAGGCATTGGGACAGGTTGCCCAGGGATGTGGTGGTGTCGTTGAACGTGCAGTCCGGGGACATGGTTTAGTGGGTGACATTGGTGATAGGGCGATGGTTGGACCAGATGACCTTGAAGATCATTTCCAACTGTAATTATTCTATTCTATGATTCTCAGTGTTGCTGTTACATTTATGTTGAGCCTCTCTACATCCTTTTGGAAAGGCCCTATTGAAGCCAGATGACCCAGTTTCACGTGGACTATACAGCAACGGGCTCTCACGGGACTGGACTGTGCTGTGCCAGCATGACCTCGGGCAGGCAGGAGCTCGTACACCGAGGGATGCGAGCCTCCACCATTTGGACAAACTCTATTTCTCAACAAGCCGGCTCTGACACCTGCGAAGCAGCCACCCCCACCACCCCCCGGGGCTCACACCGCCGCCGTTACAACCGCTGCCGCCACCTTCACCCCCTCCTGCAGCCGGCCCGGCCGCTCTCGCTGTGCAGCCGACAGGCTCAGGCGCCGCTCCGCCTTGGGGCGCGTCTCCATGGCTCAACGCGGAGCTGGGGCCGGTAGCGGCCGCCTCCCCTCGCCTCCTCCCCGGCCGGCGGTGCGGGGCCGGGCGGAGCCTTCCCTCAGCGCCGTGACGTGGGGCGCGGGGCGGGCAGCAGCCAGGTAATGGCCGCCGGGCTGCGGCGGGGTAGGGGGGGAGATGGGGATGCGGTGTTTCTGGCTCTCCGCCGCTTTTATTCGGGGCACCGGGGGGTTGCTGCGGTCCTGTGGGCTTTGCTCTGATGCCCCGTATCTGCTGGAGAAACCTGGGGTGCCTGGGAGTGACGCGAAAGGCTGGGTTTCGTGGTTTGTGAGCGTTTGGGTTGGTGGGGAACCGCGAGTGGGGTGCTGCCGAGGGCGGCTGGTAGATGGTCTTTGTAGGAGCTGGGGTGTTTGTGGCGTTACTGTGCGATTGAATTCAGCCTGGAATTCAGAAAGTAGGTCCTGTGAGCCTGAGTTCATAATTAAAGAGGAAACAACGTGTTGTGTTTGCCAACTTAATACTAAGCCCCTTGCACGTTTGTTGTCATTCTTTATTTTCTAAGCAATTTCTTAACTGTCTTTGCTACCTCTTTAATGAAGAGACTTTGTTTTTTACTAAGTCTGAAATATATTTCTCCTCGTTAGTATGAATGGCTCTAATTTTTGCATGTTCTTTCATATCTGTCATATATATCTTTCATTATTTGTTTTGCATATTCAGTATATGCTTCTGAATTAGTCCAAGTTGCCACTTAGACAAAGATGCGAGTAATATCTATATTTGGATTGTTTACCAATACTACCTGCTCACACAGAATTTACTTGCTCTCTTCTTGCTGGTGTAAAGATTGAAACACTTGGTTTTGCTAAGTAACATCAATTTCTGCACAAAGGTCAGGTTTTGCAGAACATACGTACAGACTGTGATCTTTTTCTTCTGGCTGTCTTCATACAATCACAGAGCGGTTTGGGTGGGAAGGAACCTTAAAGACCACCCAGTTCCAGCCCCCTGCTGTGGGCAGGGACACCTCCCACCAGACCAGGTTGCCCCATCCAGCCTGGCCTTGAGCATTTCCAGGGATGGGGCATCTACAGCTTCTCTCTGGGCAACCTGTTCCAGTGCCTCATCGCCCTCTTCCTTGTCACCAGCTTGGTGGATGTAACCATTCAGAAATACACCAAACTGGTATATGCAAATAAGAGCAATTCTGGCCTTCCACCTCTTGAGGAGTGGTTCTGCACAGAGAGTTTCTTTCATAATATGTATAGATGGAAATTGCATTCCAAAACTTAACCTGTTTACAGATTCTGTATTACTTGTTTACAGATCCTGTATTGCTGTCTCTGTGTATCTGTGCTGACAGGTATCCTTCGATAATAATTTGCTTGTTCTCATATACTTTCTCGCTACAAGAACCTTTTTTGTGTGTTCTAGATGGCACTCCCAGGCTCAGTCAGTACTTGTCTTTCTCCACCTGTGCATTACATGATTTGCAAACTTGGATTTGAGAAAAAAGACATCTATGATATTAATAATATTGTGTCTGAAAATGGAGAAGTATGTTGGCAAGCTGTTACAGAGCATTTGCATTACCTTGAATCAGGTTGGTGTTTACCTTCTGTAGTAACGATACATAAAGACTGATTCTTCATAGTAGTCCTGGCTTAGTCATAACATTTTATTACAGTGTAGCATTAGCTTCACTTGCTGGAGTATGTATATTTCCTATCTACAACCAGCTTTAAACGTTTCATCTATGCTTATTAGTTATTACTAACTCCTAAGATTCATGTAATCTGTGCTACATAAGTAGCTTCTCCTTCCTCATTCTGCTCAGTTCACAGCTCCTGCATTTATGTGAGGAATTCAGTTCTGCCTTTCTCCTGCCTCATAATTGGTTTCTTCTATAATCTTTAAATGCCTTTTGCAGTAAATTTAAAACACCTGTGAGCAATCAGTAGCCCTACTATTGCTTCAGTTCTTATTTTCCCAACTTTCACTTCTGTACATAGAGCAGTTTGTAATCGTTTGTTAAGCAAAACAAGTATCTATGTCCTGATGAGCTGGCTGTATTTTCATTTGACGAATTGGAAGCTTTTATTATTTTCCGAAGATGGTAAAAATGATAGGTATACCTTCCTCAAGCAATATTTTTCAGTGAAACAGAAGAATTTCTTTTGTTTCAAAATGTCCCACCAAAGAGAAGAAATGATGCAAGTGCCACATCCATCTGCGTTCTGTAACAGGTGTAAGTGGTGCAATTTGGTCGAGGCTTCTGAGCCTGCACTTGCTTCCAATTTGGTTGTATAGAATTACTGTACTCTTTCACTGATAGGTTCTTCCTCTTTCAAAGAAGATAGAACATAATAATCCCCTTTAATTCCATATTTCTTGCATTGTCTTTTTTTTCTTTTTTTTTTTTTTTTTGGGAGAAGGCATTTGATCTTACCTGGTTTCACACTACACTTTTCCATAGTTCATTTGTGTGCTCTTTTGGACAGTAAATTGTAGTGTATCAGTTGCATTAAAATAATCTGGATAAAATTGTTTATCTAAATATGTACATGGGCTACAGGAGGTTCTACTTCTTATGGTTCTTAAAATATTGGAACTTCAGTAAGTTTGGTATTCTAATCACCTTCTGTTTTTCAATTTAAGATCGAAGTGTGGATTATATCAAAAGTGTCCAATCACTCGGACCTGTATGTGAATCAGTTAATTTGCACTTCAAATCTCTAACCAAGGACCAATTTGTAGTTCAGTATGCAGTATGGTTCCACTGGACAAACTACACAGAGGTATGGAAATGTATATGGACAGTTTGTATTTTGACACATGATCTCTTTGTGGAAGTTCAATATAGGAATACTCAAGAGAGATCAATGAACCAAAATGATTAGAATTTGTAACTAATTGTCCTTCTCTGACACGTTGTCACTTCTAATTTTCCTGACTCTATAGTTAGATTTCATATATGCTGCCACAAAAAGAACATGTGGTGTTTTGAGCCTGTTCTAACCTAAGATGGTATTACTTTATTTTTCTGTAAAGACTAATAATCAGTGTCTAATACCAAATATTACTGTGTAAAGTTAGTTATTTTTTTTAGATGCGAGCCTCTAGGTAAGTTGTGACTAAAAATACAAGAGACAGTCTAAAGTAGTGACCCTCCAGATATCTACAGTTTTATCACTGTGGCATGGTTTTCATTCTGTAATAGTGTAGTGACAATCACAGAGGAATATTTAGGTCATGTTTTTGTGTTATTTTGACAATTTGATTTTTCCTTCTGAATATTTAATGCAACATTCTTCCTCTTTTTTCCCACAAATCACAGTTATTTCTTGAAGTATTTGATGTTCTACAATATGCGCAAGCTACGGAAGTTGCTCTTGGCTTAATGAAGCTGACATCATGCTTGGAGAGAGCTTTGGGTGATGTAAGTGGCACCATGTGTATTCAATTGCAGGTTTTCTTTTATAACATGAGAACGAATTCTTGGATTTAATTGCACTTTGAAGAAGTGAAATTACCCTGTACTGTAGTAGTACAGAGTAGCCTAGCCACACCTGGATCCAGTTGGACAGGTGTTTTCTACTGGATCCAGTTGCACTAACAAGCATTCTGGTTCCCCATCACCTGTGCTGGTAGAGTTGCTGTGAATGCACTTCCTAAACAATTTCATTAAAAAAGAGGAATGTTTGCTTAATCTGTGAGCATATAGGAGGTCTTTGCTGCTCTGAGTTATTTAACTGAAACAGAGCAGCATACTTTTTCCACACATGACCTGATGATGTATTAATTTCTTTGAGGAGAGGCAAGAGCTAAGAGCTGGAAATGGGCTGCTGGAGAACTTTCCTCAACATCCTGGTTGTTTTCAATAGTGAAAATGATTACTGGATAAAATTGTCAGGCTCTGTGTTTGAAATACAAAGAAATATACTGAATTATTTATGCTTTAATTGTTTTTACTTTTTTCTTCTTTAATAGGTATATTTACTGATTGGTAAAGATTGTCCCTTCCTTCTAAGAGATTTGCTTGCTTCTGAGCAGCTTGCAGTTGTTTTTGGACAAGATGTAGTAAGTGCATAGTTTCGAAATAAGTAACAACTACAGAGCTGGTTTTCTTTTTGCCAGGTTTCCAAACATAACCTTTGCTTGCACTGCAAATTTTGAAATATATTGGGAAAATTTTCATTATATAGGTGTCACAGAAAATCTGGGGGATGTATGGCAAAAAATAGTGAATATTATAATTGTAAATGGTAATGATTTCTAAGGCAAGCCCATATGTTTTTACTTGCTTTTCTACATGAAAAACCCACATACACAAAATTTCATATATTTGGCAAGGGGTAAGAAAACTGCAGAGTTGTCTGCCTCTTTTTGAATTGTACTACTTGAAAATACACACCTAATAATCAGCTTCTAAAGCTGTGTTTCTCTTCACTGCCACTGTAGTAAAATGTTTTATAACACTTACCATACTTTTTTTTTTTCCAAGAGAGGAAAGTAGGTAGCCCGTTTCCATTTGCATAAAAATAATAAAACAAAATTCTGATGACATTTACCCTCTTGTGTAAACAAAGTAGATGGTCTTTCTGATACAGTTTTACAAATGTAATTTTTTTGTTAGGACAGAGTATTGGTTATATCTTGTTAGCCAGTCTAGTAGTTTTATAAGGATTATTTCTGGAATTCTTACAGGCATGTGGAAAAGTTCAATTCTTACAGTTAAACAGTTTCCCTTTTTGTTTGGTAGTGGTCTGGGAATACAACTTTGAATGCAAATTCTGCCTTTTTTTATGTAAATTTCTGCCAAATTATTGTGTATTTTTGTGATAAGTAAGAGCTATATTTGATCTTGTTTTCCTGACATAGTTGTTTAGGATGTTTGTAAGTTTTATTCTTTCCTTATTATATTCTATAGCATGTACAAGAAAGTTAAGATTTCCTTTCAATACCTTTGGGAGTTGCCGTTACTGTGACAATCTGTGCCTAGTCATTTTGACAGTAGGCATTATAGTTTCTCAATAACTCTTCAAATTTCCTGTCAGGGAAAGACACAAGGTAATAAATAATAGATTTCTTCATGTAGTAATCATTTTGTTTATTAATTAGATGGATGTACTAAGGGTATTCATTGGATCACCGTATGGTCTGAATCTTCGTAATGTTTTGTGGCATGGGTTTGCATCCCCACAAGAAATTCCTGCAAAGTAAGTTAATTTTAAAGAAAACTTATTTTCTTATCAGTTAGATTTGACAGTTCCTGAAAAGCAATTAGTAAATTTTAGTTCTTTTTTTTTTTTTTTTAAAGTGTCTTAAGGCCTTTGGCAGTATCCTGACAATTTTCTGCTGCTGCTGCTGTTTTTGGAATTAGATTTCCATAGAATACTTAAGCCGTTATGAAACTGGTCAGTTTTAGGACCAGTGTGTTTTACTAACAGGAAAACTGACAAAACTTAGTCTTTCATGAAACACAGTTCCTTGTCTGTTAGGACAGTCAGAAATAACTTGGAACAAAAAGCAGGTTGGAGGAGCAGCAGCAGCAGCCAAGTAGAATACACTGATGCTTTTTTCTTTTTTTCCTAATTCCCCATTTTGTCATGCTTGTAAATGTAGTTAATCATTAGGCACCCCCTACTCAAAAGGGTTGGGTGGAACAGGTACTGGATCTTCTTTGAAAGAGCAGAAAAAACCTTTGTCCCCAACCCACAAATGTGGATTTTTTGCAATAGTTTCAGTTATACAGGATTTTCTAACATGTTATGGTATTCTCCCTAGATATTGTGCTATGCTGCTTTTTTTAACTGCAGGATTGGGTCAGTTATTACAGACATACCTTCTGAAAACTAAATATATTTTAGTACATCGACCTTATGTGACCTTCATTAGCTTAGAGGAGCTTGTTGCATTTCCAGGCAAGTATTTAACCTTTAGCTGTTTTTTTATTGTTGTTTCATTGTCCATAAGTGTTGTTAAAAATAATGGAGTTTCCACAGTTCTAAGATTGAATCTTTTTAGCTAAAATAACATATGCTGTCTTTAGATGAATCAATTGTGCTTGTAGGACCACTTTTTAATACAAAAGCAATTCTACTTGTTATTGAGTCAAAAAAATCTGCATTCCAAAATAATTGCAGCACACTGAAATGTGTAACATTACTTCCTATGAAGACTTCATGTTCCAATCTTTTGATGAAAATGTATTTTATTTAATAGTCATACCGAATCTTTATTTTTTTTCCTGAATCGGGGGGGTTCAGGTGCACAAGTCCCAGCAGGAGTACTCTGCATATTTCAGGGAAAGTAGTGAAACGTTATGATGCCTCATCTTCAGTACCCTGATGCTTTTCTCAGGGAAGGACCTGAAGAGTGTCAGATGAAAGTCTCCTCATCACTGTAGTTTCAGGCCATATTTGGTGTATTCCCACTGTTTCAGAGGAACAACAACATATAAGGAATCCAGGTCTATACAGTGGCCATAGTCTGTCTGTGCTATTTGATCAATTTGTCAGTGAAACTTCTGTTCATGGAACTGAGAATGGGGCTTTTTGAAACCATATCAAGCTGATAATATTCAAATCATCATGTAGTATAAATCCTGTAGTTGTTGGTGTGCTTCAGAAAAACACCTACTACAATTAAGTTATACTTGTTATTTTATGGCTTGTCGTGGAATGTGTTTATAATATGATTTAATAAGTGTCTTTTTTCATTATATGGTAGCACTGAAGTATAAAGTATTATGCTAAATGTTGGTACAGAAAATTTGATAAAATAGAAACAATATTTTTATTTTTAAAACACTATTCTACAGATTTTTACTGAATTAAAGGGATTAAGATATATTATACTTCTTGAAGTATTTGAAGTAGGTGGAGAACATCTCAATAGAAACGGGCCAGTTGCTGTGTAATATTTTAGTCTCAAAAAATTGTAGGCATTTTTTACTGTGTTTACGCTGTCACTTTATATTATTTGTTGAAATGCAATCTTATAAATTGATTTTCTGATATTAAATGTATTGTGATTGCTGTTCTACTTGCAGAGTTGAAATAAATTGAATAGCTTTTAAGTCTCCCTTTATAAGTGCTGAAGTGATCTTTTCAATTAAATGTTAATAATGATTTAGAAACATGTAGATTGTATGTAACTTACTAATGTTGTTTTGCTAACTTGCAGATCTTAATCATGAAACACTTTGTGTAGCAGAAGAGCTAGTACAAGTGTCTAATTTTGTATTTAAATCAATGGTACCATTTTGGATGGCTGCTTTAACAGCCTTCAAGCAAAGCAGGTAATAGTTGATTTGTTTTCTCCCTATTTTTAGTCTTGGTCTGTAGTCTTCAGTCTTTTCATTTCTTTAGTCTTTTCATTTCTAGATATTCACTATTTCTAGAATACTAGTCAGCAGCACTTGTGGATTCCAAAGCTTTTAGCTAAATCTTTTGCCTGCAAACATATAGTTATGCATTGTAATGATGGTCCCTCAGAAGGTTGGTGGACTTATTTCTAGTTGGCACAAGATAAAGTAATATAAACTATGTATTGAAATCTAAGCTGAGGAACTGCAGCAGATGTAGCGAAGAAGAGCTTTAGAAAGTGAATGGAAGTAACTCTTCAGATATTAACATATTTAGAAAAAAATAGTTTTTTTTCCATCTTCCATGCTCCACCTTTTTGTAAGTCAGTGTCATCTCTGAGCTGATTTGAACTAGGTGGCCAGCTTCTGTTGGGCACAGATAGTCATTAATATCTGTTTATAAGGTCCTCACTATGGAGGAATATTGGTCTAGATTGTTTGGCCTGAAAGAATATTTCTAAGATGTCTCTAATTTCCATTCGGATTTTATTTATAAGGGAAGAAAAACCCTTTGGGTATCTGTTGTTTTTTCAGGTATGCTGATTGTGTGATTCTCTTACTTCCTCAGCTGGAAGCTGGACTCAGATTGCTCTTCACTACAACTAATAAATGTCCAAATCGACTGCTGACAGCTGAGGTAAGTCTCTGTCTAGTCGATTATGACTCACAGTATTTCTAGAATAATTATTCTAGAAGCAAGGTGATACTTCCAGTTTTTCCTACCCCAACATTCCAAGAAATCGTGGAACATTGTTTAGAAATTTCCAGTAAAGTTTCATGAACACCTTTTTTTTTTTTCTACTAAAAGTGGTCTGAAAAACTATGTGAAGGTTAGTGTTCAAAAACAGTAGTTAAGGGAGGAAAGTAGATCATATTACGTTTATTAGAGACGAAACAAAACACCTTGCTAAAAAATCTGAGTCCTTTTTTTTTTTGATTTTTTTTTTTGCTATTCATGTACCTCCAGTATCTCACATAAATTAATAAGTATAACTTCAGTATGGCTTGCATTTTTTGAAAAATCATGTAATACTTATCTTTTGTTCCAGCCTTCTGCTCTCTACACCACTTTTGATGAGGTAATTGTGATTTTATTTTTTTTAAATATGGATCAGTGTCAGAATTCAAGCATGTGCATGTCTCTCATTAGTAGAGATCAGAAAGCACTTTCTTGTTGTGTTGGATAAGGCATTATTTCTAAATTTTTCCAAATAGAAGATAATGGCAGAAAACATACTTTAAGTTTGACATCCCTCAGAAGATAACAAAATCAATACAAATTTTAATGAAGAGATTAATCTAAATGCTTTTATTTTTTATTTATTCATCTCAAAGAAACATACTCTGCCATTTTCCTAGATTCAGCTAATCAAAATAAATACAAATAAGCCTTGCCAGCAGAAGTCCTAGATTTTACAGCCTTTCTGAATTATCTCAAATAGTCAAATATTTAATCAGTAGTAAATATATACCTTGTTTCTGGCATTGGAGAAGTATTTGCTTAATATTAGAAAATCTATTTACTTAGTGTTTTTGCTTTGATTGTTTGGCTTTCAACAATGCATTTATATTCAAATTACTTTTTCTAGATGCTAAAAAAGCATTTGGATAATGAAGAAATCAACCAGCTTCCTTCAGTTCTTGAAGAGCCTGCAATGGCAAGTGTTTTGAAAGTTCATTTTGTTGTTGTTGTAATTTTGTTTGTCTTTTTTGTTGGTTTTATTTTTGTTTTCTTTCAGAATAATGATACATTTATGATCGTTTATTTATTTATTCCACTTAGCTTACAGAGCAGGAGAAAAACTGTTGCCACATGTGGGGAAAATTAAAACTGTTTTCTGACTTCCTCTGGGGCATATGTAATACTAGGTGGGCACGTGGCATAAAAACATAGCTGCAAACCTACCAGAGAACATTCTGCATGTTGTAACCCAAACATAACAGTGAACATGAAAACTAGAGGTGTTGAATTTAGAGACTTGAGATTGCAAGAAAGACATGAGTTTATTGCACTGAGTCGGAGGCAGTGAAGCTATGTAGAAATTGGGACACAAATTTAAAGGAAATTCGTTGTTACCCATTATGAAATAGCTTGTATGTGAATTTTGAATTTCCTGAGAAGCTAGCAAGTTGTACTAGTTGCCCTTCTGTTGTGAGCATAGACTGCATTGTTTTCTCTAAACATCTAAATGCCATTTTTCCTATAGACACAGTCACATATTTATCTTTCAGATGGTATTCTGTACACTCACAACCATTGGTGTGAATTTCCACAGGAATTTCTTTGGGATTTCTTGAACCACCAGGAGGGTCCACGTATAAGAGATCATTTAAGTCATGGAGAGATCAATATAAAAACATTTCCTAGAGAATTGGCCAATCAGATAGTTGCATTTGCAATTACACTTCTCTGTAGATTCTCAGATGGAGACACAGTTGCTTTCAAGGTAAGGATCAATATTATGCTGTCAGAAGAATCTTCAGTTGTTTTGGGTGCTGAATGTATTTTTAGATAGTGTCATGACTGCATCTTTCTTTACAGCAGCTTTTCATAAAAATAAAGCGTTCCTCCAAGAAAAAAGCTGTGCAAGTATGTTTTTCTAGTATTGCAGTAAAATAAATACAGAAAGTTTTCTGGAATAAGTCTTCTTACTGTATCTTAATTTGATTAACTATTCCTTATTTGGATAGTTGATCCATAGATTATAGTGATAGTACTGTATATGATTTGTTAAATTATATCGATACTTAGCCTGTTTATCAGCTGTGTTGTTGGAAAGGTACATAGAACAGCTGTAGCTCAGCCACTGAGGCATGTAATGTTTGACATTTCCTTTCTTTCTGAGACACTATAAATAACCTTTCAGAAATGGAGATGCAATTTGTGTCCACACTCTATATTGTGAATTTGTATATACCTTTTGTCTAGCAATATATGTACTTTAACATTAGCAATTATTATATTCACTCTCACAAATTTCCTGTTCGTGTTTGGCATTACTTCCTTCAATATGAAACAAAAACCTTTGAGATAAATCTTACATTTATAATTTGGATTTCCTTCTGGTTTCTCAAGATTTGCATGCTGCTGCATTGAGAGTTCATGGTTACTTTTCTCTCAGCTGCAGTCAGGTTTCATTGTTGAAATATGGCAAAGAAATCAAGCTTTAAAAACTCATTGTTTTGATTTATTGCTTTAGACGTATGAAATTAATTAACTTCAGTAGTGTAGGTAGCTTGCATAAAGTTAAACATAAGTCTAATTCTGCATCCAGTTAGGACAGTTTGAAGAAAATGTTGTATTTTGTCTGCTGTCTGTCAACTGTTGATTTTGTAATCAGGAACATGTGATCATAAAACCATTGATGACTTGTGCAAGTTGCTACCGTTCTCAATTTCATCCAATTTCCCGACTAAAGAAACAGGTAAATGCTTACAGTTGAAAGCATTTTAGTCCGTAAAATTGTGAATCCTTAAAATTAGTCTTAATTACTGTCTTCATGCTTTGATTGCCCTAATGTAAACCTTAACAATTTGTGTCAGTTTATATAATTATGACTACTGAACTGATTACCAGTTGTTGCAGTTTCTTTCTAAAATAGCCACAAAGAAAAATAAAATGTTATCTGTCAAAGATCATACTTTACATACAATTTTTCGTGGTACGTTTTTGAATTTTAGGTGCTGGAATGCATGAAGAGCATTCACGTATGGCCTGAATTACCAACAGTGTCTGAGGAACATGTTCAAGCGGTTAAAGGGTACGTATATGCTGTTCATAACAAAAAAAAAAAGTTCTCAAAATTGGATTTGAGATGATAAGTATCTTATGTTTCTTTACTAGTAAGATGATAAACACCAAATAGGTTGTGTAAAGACCCTTTTGTTTTTCTTTTTAACTTAATCTGTGCTATGCGTATCTGTATATATAATGCAAATACAGTATAAAAACTACAAGCATTGCACTAACTAGAAGGCAACGAGGAACCATTTGAAAGCAACACAAGGGTGTTAGTGACTCCCTGTTCTGTTTCTGAAGAGATACTGAAGGAGCTGTTAGGAAATTAAACTAGAAATTGAGCCCATCACAACAAAAAGCAAAAGGTGACTCACCAGATGTAAAACAGAAAATAATTGCTTATTCTGAAAAGGGCTTGGTAACTAAATTAATGGAAGACTTTACACAAGATATTAAATAGGAAATTACACTGATTTAGATCTGAGAGGTGAAAATGGAATGCACCAAGCACACATTCAGTATGCTTCACGATTTTAATGAATAAGCAGAAGATTAAGAGGAGTTTAAGAGACTGCTGAGACTGAGAAAAGGCTGATTTTAATTGGAGAAGGAAAGTTATACGTAAAGGGAAAACCAAGATAGTAGAAAGAGGGGTTATTAAATACATATACGTTGCTATCCAAAATATCTACATCTCAATCAATGCCATTTAAGCAAATGAGCAATATACAGTATTGTCATCTCGATCTTTTTATTTATTTATTTATTTATTTATTTTAAGGTTAGAAGGAAATACTGAAACTAGTTCTTTAATTTTGAAGATGGCTGAAATCCTCTCTCAAGTACAGCAGTATTTGCCCCAGGATTGCTGTAGTCCAGACGATCCTATCAATAGTGTTGTAACAGAGAGGTAAGTTTGTTTTCTGGGTTCCCATTGTCAACTTATGCATGTAGCTCAGCACAAGAACTCTCAAACCTAAGTTACTGATTTTCCTGTTTTCAGAACAGTACTTGAAATATTTCAAGTGCTGTTCCAATATTGCTGCTGCAGCAATGAGATGTTGTAGATCTGGGTCATTATTTATTTAGATTTAGTTTAGAATTCATCATTGGGAAAGAAAATCAGATTGGGGAAGCAATATATGTAAATATTTATATGCTGACTTGATTAAGTGGGCTTTAATCTAAAGCTGCATCAGAAATTTTGTTTTAATGTGTTTGATGTCATAGCTATGCATGGCATTTAAAAAGAGTAATATGTCACTACATAATTCTTATGTGTTTCAGTACCAAGATTCTGAAATAGAAAATTTGTCAGACTTTTCAGACTTTAGAGGTATATTGGTAGGTCCAGTTAAAACTGACATGGAATAATAATCAAAACAACTTGTCTTTTTAATTGGCCCTGTTGTGGTACTCTGAAGAGGTTCATGACTAAATAAGTATGATGGAACAATGCGCTCCTAATAAAACCTATTGGGTATGGGCAGGATAAGGCAAAGAGGATGGTACCCATTGATGAATAGAACATGGAAGGCACACAGTCTATATATATAAAGCAATTTGAACTGTTCTAATTCTTTAAAGAGCAGCCCAATTGCTAAATTGCTAAACCATTGTAAGAGTTTTCTGCTTTTATCACTTTTACTCGTTAATGTTTTGCTGTCTGAGAGAGAATTTTGGTATGAAGGAGATTAAGAAACAGCTTTATAAGAACAGTGTTTAAAGTGAAATGTGATATGTTATGTTTGTAGATCAGAAAAGGACAGTAGAAAGGTATTTGATCTCCTAACAATTCATAATCTGGTGCAGTTGATTAAAACAATGGCAGCACCACCTTTATATTAAGAAGTGTTAAGTCTGCTGTTTGTTCTGCCTGTAAGAAAGACAATACACTAATGGGAGTATTAGTTAATACCCTTTAGTCTCAGTAAGTTTTATTATCATATAAGTTTTATTATAATAATTCACTGTGAATTGAAGTATGGTAGGAGTCTCCAACCATAGGAATGCTCTGATTTGGTATATTTAGTGTATTATTTCATCTAGATGTCTTTATTTATTGTCATTGTATTTCTTTGATTTGAAACAGAAAACACATTCATCACCAGTAACTTTTCAATTGCATTTAGTAAAGTGATAGAGTACACGGAGTGTATAAAGATACTTATTTTTTTTCAGTCATGAGGTAAGAGTGATCAGTTTAAGTTAAACATTGCAAATCTAACCACACCTGTCGTGGTTTAACCCGGCCGGCAGCTAAACACCATGCAGCCGTTCGCTCACCCTCCCCCCTCCCTCTCTGGGACGGGGGAGAGAAATGGAAAGTGAAGCCCGTGAGTTGAGATAAAGACAGTTTAATAAGACAGGAAAATAATAATAACAAAATAATAATAAAATAATAACAATAATAATACAATGGTGATAATAGGAAAGTAATAATAGTATGTACAAACAAGTGATGCACAATGCAATTGCTCACCACTCGCTGACCGATGCCCAGCCTAACCCCGAGCAGTCCGGCCCCCTCCCCCCGGCTAGCCACCCCTATATATTGTTTAGCATGACGTCAGATGGTATGGAATACCCCTTTGGCTAGTTTGGGTCACCTGTCCTGGGTCTGTCCCCTCCCAGCTCTTACTGCACCCCCAGCCTGCCCGTTGGCAGGACAGAGCAAAAGGCTGAGATGTCCTTGGCTTAGTATAAGCACTGCTCTGCAACAATTAAAGCATCGGGGTGTTATCAGCACTCTTCTCATCCTAAGCCAAAACACAGCATTCCACCAGCTACTAGGAAGAAAATTAATTCTGTGCTAACTGAAACCAGGACAACACCAAATATGAAATATATCTCATGTTAGATGCATCTAGCAAAATATTGAAATTAACAATTACTTCCTCTTTTGGAGGCTGTTGGTAAAACTTTGTGATAAACACGTTTGCACACTCTATTCTCCACGACCTGTCCTGGAAGTATTAGTGGTACTCCGTAAAATATGCACACAGTGCCATCAAGTGTCAGAACAAGTTATTGCCAGCATTGAGTTGAGATATAAACAGTGGATGAAAAAGACTCTACGTTCTCGCCAAAGGCATAACTATCTACGAATGTTAAACAGGTTGGCTGATGTTTTTTTCTTTACTTTGTGGCTATGTTTATGGTGATGTGGTGTAGTGGCTGCATGCTGCTGTTGCTAGCTTTGTGTTTTGTTTTACAAGTTTAAAATACAGTGTTATGTTCTCATTAACCATGTCAGAGTTAGTGTCAACACAGGTTTATGGTTATGTAGTAATATTAAAATAACAGAAAATAACAAATTAGAGACCGATTTAATATATTTTTTTTGCACTGCTAGACTACTACACTGTAAATTACAAGTTTTCAAATAAAAGTAACATTTAAATGTTAGAAAATATATTTATATATATATATATCCTGCTTTTCCTATTTAAGCATAAAAATGCCATTTGAGTTTTACCAGAATGCAATATGTTAATTTTATTTCAACACTCTACCTGCTTCAGTTCTTCTGATTTTTATCATGGCTGGGTCAGCATCTTTTAGACAGAAGAGCGATTTTTAGGATTCCATTAATTTTGTTCCTGTTCATAAGTGTTTTTCAAGGATTTATGAATTTACTTTAAAAACTGGAAAAACTGTGAGCATGATTTTCCTGGACAGGTTGTATTCCTCAAAATGTTAAAACATGTTATTCAAGAAACAGTGTAAACTGACAATGCATATTTGTAATTCAGTTGATCTCCATTTTATTATCTGTGGGGTAATGGATTCTGGTGAGGTTTTCTCTGGAGTCTTAATTACATGTATTTCTCTTCTATTCCTCCTCTGAGGTTTCATTATTTATAGTCTTTATATAGTTTTGATACTTGGCCTGTTTTTGTCTGATGGACTTTTGTAGTCTTTTTTTTCTACTATTAAATATCCAACTATTTAGGATGGATCCAGAAGTCTAAGGAATTGTTTATATTAGTGATTTCAATTTAATTCGGATTTAGTTTATTTATTATTAAATACTTCTGCTTATTTCTAGTATTAAGTTTTTGTTTCCGGTGTTGCGGCTCATCTTACTGTTGATTACTCTGGAAGTAATCAATGTCCATTTGGTTTGTAAGAAGACTCCTTCTGATTATCAGCAGTATCTAAAGTAAGTATATACAACTTATATTGTGGTAATTGGAAGTTACACGCACTATTTTTGTGTCCATTTGAATAAATTTGATATGTAATGTAAATCCTGTAGAGAAAAAAAAAAAAAGGAACAGCATAACTACTGCAGAAGAATTGTCATCCTTCTTTCCATCATTAGTCATCAGTTATGTCATACAATGTTCACTAAGAACTAAAATAACTTCATTGGAAATATATGGTTCAGTTATTCACATTTTTAATTATTAGACTCCTCCTTAGTATAAACAGAGAATGATCACACTGAAAAATTCAGTATATAAAAGCTGTATTTAATATATTAGTAATGTTACTCCTTGTGTGTCAATTAACAGATGATTGTATTCTGAACATTTGACTGAGAAAAGAAAAGAAGCAATATGAGGAAAATTGTATTACATTTTATATGACTGCATTCTTTCTCTGTCAGTGTTTAATTGCAGTTCTGAAAATCATTACTTCTACAAATGAGAATGAACAAGTACATTTCTTTCAGTAGAAGAATGTAGTAACTTTAAGTCAGGCACTGAGAGCTTTTTCTTTTTAGGTTCTTTAATGAGTTTTTCTTCTGTTTTTATTTCTCGTAGGTTTTTGAAGTCAATCTTGCAATATACTGAAAACTTGGTGACATACACAAGCCCAGAGAAAAACAAGTGGGATGAAACTGAAGAGCTTACAAATAAGGCTTTGAGAAAAATAAGGAACTTCAGTGACAGAAAGCTAACATTAATTCAGTCAGCCACATAAATTAAATAGTTGTAAGGTTATTAGGATATTGTTATATCTTAAGAGTTTTGAAGTCATCAAACTTGACGAGTCTAAGGTTTAAAAGCAAACTTCATCAGTCATTGTAAAATTTTGGATGCAAAATGTATTGTTTTTATTAGAAGGCTGTTGAGACTGGAGTTGAATTATCAAGCTTCTGAAGAACAAGCTGTTTGCCAAATCCATTAAAAAGGATTGACTGCAAGCCTATTCAGGATGATGCAAATTCTTCTTTAAGTATATTATGTTTTGTAGCTAGACTTTTTATATAAAAAGTTTTTTATTGTACTGAAAACATCTAAGAGAAGAGGATGAATAAAAGCTCTGGAAAAAAAATCAAATTCCTAAAGATTTATTGTACATGTTGATGAAATACACTGGAAATAGTTTCAAGTACTGTGATGAACAGATTGAGAAACAATTAATAGTATAACCTTTAGGGTAAAGTAATGCTCATTGACAGCTATAATTGTTTTTATTAGTTCAAACCAGCCAGGTCATGCATGATGTGCACCATTTGTTTAATTTATCTGCTCATTCCCAATACATGCCTAGTTAGTGAGTTAACTGCATGTAAATTAAATATAAACTCTAAAGTGTACACAATCACAGTCATGTATTTACTATGGTTCAAGAAGTTATCTTTGTGTTGCATACAAGATTCCTTTTGAATATATTTTCTTCAAAAATACATTTTCCCATATTCTTGTCCACAAAGACTAGAATTTCAAAGGAATGCATCAGTTTAAGAATGGATTCACAGAAGATAACTAATCTCTATCCATTTCTTTCTCCTATGGAGAGCAAAACCAGAGGGTAATGTCTGGAGATAGTTTGATTATACAAACAATTAGAGATTCAAGTTACATTTTAATAAGATTCTTTGACTGGAAATCATAGTGAGAGAATCACTAGTTCAGTGATGGGGGTAGATGTAAACTAAAATCATGTTGCTTCATTCAAGCTACCCTTTCAATGTTTTAATTGCAATTTTGTAATTTAACTATGTCACTTTCCAAGGTTTTTTGTTACTCTAAAACTAAAGGATATGAATTAGAGAAAAAAGGATTTAAACTAGGAATAATTAATTGAATGCAATCTTTGAGCCACAGTATAAAATTTCAGCTTTTTTAACAGCTGAAGTGGCAAATTTAATTATATTTAGAAGATGTATTTTCTATCTGTTGACTTTGCTCAGCAGTGTTAACTTCTGTAAAGCATAGCTTTATAGTTACTTTTATGACGTTTGCTTTGATGATGATAAGTGTTATAAGGCAAAAAATTTTTAAAACTTTGCCTATTTGTTGAGGAAAGAGATTAAGAAATTAAAATTCATAGCGTTTTAAAAGTGCATAAATAGATGACACACTTTCTCCTTGTTGAAAACATGTTCTTGTACTGAAAAGCATCTTACAGACTGTGTGTATTTTCAACAACATAAAAGTTCTCCTTCCTATACTTTCTTCCTAAACTTCATTAAAATGATCTTGCATGCTGTTCTCTTCATTTGTGTTTACCTAAGAAGGAGCTCATTGACAGTCTCATTTACTAATTAATGCCACAGATATGTTTTGTTGCTTTAAGTCTGCAGTAAGAAACATGATGGACTTCTGGCAATTTTGTTTTTCCTACCTCTTAAGCTCTCTGATGGGAATACTGCTATCATCTATTGGTTAGACAAATCCGGAACAGACTAGGACAATCCAGTTAATTCTGTCTTGATGCTATTATTTCTTAGACATTTGCAGTAGAGCTGCATGCAAGGCTTAAGGCTTCTTCCTGTTGTTGTAAGACTTACAGAAAAGAGTTGCAGCATAAGTTTACATGTATATTCTACAATGCACTTAGGAGAGCGAATGGCAAGAGACATAATAAAATCATTGGTTTTGTCCTTTATCAGTCACTTGGACTTCTCTGCTCCAGTTGTTATCTTTGCCATCTGTTTGGAATCACTTGAGTTTTAAGATACAGTAGGTTCAGGTTCCCAGTATTCCCAAGAATAAAAGAAGTTTGGAATAACCAAAAGTATCTAGTGCATGCATGAGTAAAGCTGACAAAACACTTCAGGTGCAAGTGTTTTGATTTTCTGTTACCCTAAACATAATTCTGGGACTGAGCTGTCCAAAACTGCAGTCTCCTGTTAAGTATATAAATATTCGCTTAGTCTTTTTAAAAATGTTTTCGTTCTTGAAATTTCAAATGTCTAGAGTAGTAGAAAATGTCTTCTTGCAAGCGTGGAATTTTATCCAAGTATTACTTTTGCCAGTTTTGTTTCCTGGCCCTGCTTCCTGAGGTCTGCATTTTCCTGAAGGTAGTACAGTGAAGGTGTACAGACATACATGCAGGTGCAGAATCTGTAAAGTAGTCTGAGGAAGGTAGTTGAAATATCTTGTGTAAAAAGGATCTCTGAAACCTGGGTAATGCTAATGAGGGAGTGAGAATTCTTCAGTTAGTTCTTCCAAGTTCAATTAGTTAACTTGTATTTGAGTAATATATATACGTATATTCTATAATGTGTGTACACAGATGCATATATAAAAAAAAAAATAGCTGAGGTTGCTTCTGTTACTTCCTGAGCAAGCTAATTTTAACTTTCCTTAACAAGCTAATGTTAAGCATTCTAACTCAAAAAAATTATAACAGAAATTTTGAAAACATTGGAGAAAATCAGGCATCCATCCTGGTGAAGTCAATGGAATTAATAGAATCACAGAACAGCTTGGGTTGGAAGGAACCTTAAAGATCAAATAATTACAAGCCCTCTGCAATGAGCATTAATAGTGCAACCCACTAGATAAGGTTTCCTAAAGCTCCCATCCAGCCTGGCCTTGAACACCTCTACGGATGTTGAAGTGTTCACCACTACCCACAACTTACCCGGGCAACTTGTTGCAGTGCTTCACTACCCTCTGAGTGAAGAACATCCTCCTAACCGCTAATCTAAATCTCCCCTTGCTTAGTTTAAAACAGTTTACCCTTGTCCTGTCATTATCTAAGAAAAAGTTGCTTTCCATCTCTTTTTATAACCCCTTTTTAAGTATTGAAAAGCTCCGCTAAGGTAGCTCTGGAGCCTTCTCTGCTGTAGGTTGAACATCCCCAGCTTTCTCAGCCTTTCTTTGTAGGAGAGGTGCTCCAGCCCTCTGATCATCTTTGTGGCCCTTCTCTGGACCTGCTATAATGGGCCCACATCCTTCTTGTGCTGGGGGCCTCAGACGTGGATGCAGTACTCCAAGTGAGACCTCACAAGCACGGAGCAGAGGGGGACAATCATCTCCCTCCACCTGCTGGCCACTCCTCTTTTGATGCAGCCCAGGATGCAGTTGGCCTTCTGAGCTGCAAGCATGCGCTGCCAGCTCATGTGAAGCTTTTTGTCCAAGAACCCTCAAGTCCTTCTCTGCAGGGTTGCTCTCAGTGAGTTCTTTTCCCAGTCTATACTTACGTCTGTGATTGCCCTGACCCAGGTGCAGCACCTGTCCCTTAGACTTGTTGAACCTCATTAGGTTCAAATGGGCCCACTTTTGTCAAGATTATCCCTTCATTCTGTTGTATCAACTGTATCACTCACCTTGGCATCATCTGCAAACTTGTTGAGGGTGCCTCGATCCATTTTCCTATGTTGTTGATAAAGATATTAAATAGCACTGGTCCGAAGACAGACCTCTGAGGGGCATCACTTGCCACTGGTCTCCATCTGGACATGGCGCCACTGACCGCAACTCTAGGTGCAGCCTTCAAGGCAATTCCTTATCCATCGAATGGTCCACCCTTCAACTCCCTCTCCAATTTGGAGACTGGTGTGTCATGTGGGGCTGTGTCAAAGGCCTTGCAGAAGTCCAGGTAGATGACATGGGTCAGTCTTCACTTATCAACTGATGCAGTCACTCCAACATAGTCAACAAATTGGTCAGGCACGATTTGCCCTTGGTGAAGCTGTGTTGGCTGTGCTGGCTGTCTCAGATCACCTCCTTGTCCCAAATTCCATTGCATCTTCTTGAATATCCCACCTAAATGATAAGAGGGGCATCTCAAATTGTTTTAGCTTTTCAGGAGTTTGATGCGGTTCTCTTGCCTGTCATGCACCTCAAGGAGAGGTTTTAGAGAAAAGACTGAATTAATAAGAAATGTAATGCTTTTAATTCAAATTGGAATGGCTATAGTTTTCAAATATGAGTAGAGATCCTGTGCTGTTGAAACAGGAAGTGGCAAAAATTAATGTAGGAAGTTTTCTGAATCCATTATCTACATCATTTTATGAATGTTGTTGTTCATTCATATAAAAGTTTGAAGAAAAGCTTATCTCTGAAGTAATTCTGTTACACTTGCATGAATATTTGTGGGGTTTGGTACCTTGTAGGGATCATGATGATGAACATGTAGTTTGTTGAGTTGGGCACTGTAGAAACACAACAAAACATCGATTATGTAGGAAACAAACAAACAAACAAAAATATGTATGTGTGTGGAAACAAAGCCTGTCCATTATTGTTTTTCTCTAGCATTCTCCAGTTATTATTCTCCACCACGATGGTAGAAAGGGTTAGAAACAGCACCCTCTGTCCTTATAAAATGTAATTCAAGTGACAAAAAATATTAAAAACGTTTCTGGGGTTGTTGTTACTATTGTATTATACAGGAACAAAATTGGTTTACTTTATGTTTTAATGCTCATCATGTAGCAGTTTTCAAGCAGCCTGATAGTCTTTGAAGCAAACGCATGGTGGCAGTGTTTGGTAACTCAAAATAACATCACGCCCTGACATTTACTCTTCTCTTTCCTTTGAATGTTTTTAAAGAAGTCAAGTTTTCTGCTAATCTTGTCAGCTTTGTTATTTGCTGCGTGTCCTTTATTGTGGCTGTTGCTTCTGTTTGAAAACTTTTTCTCTCCTCGTTTGTTTCAGATCACTTTGGGAGAAATTTAACATCTCTAAAAAATGTTTTGTAAATTGCATTCTAATAATAAGATAGAGGTTTATCACTCACCACACTACTTTCTGAGGACTTTTCGAATTTGCCAGTACTCCATCAAGTTCCCCTCTCCTCAAGGAGCTTGAGGATAAGTTCACTGAATTTAATAAACAGTTTAATTATTGTTTCTTACAGAACATGAGATAGTTTGACATTCCTAAAAGAAAAGGTTCCAGATTATCTTTTGTTAATTGCGGTGGTATCATGAAAACAAGTCTTATCTCAAAAGCAAAATATATCTTTTGTACAAAAATGATAATTGTCAAGGAATGTGTTTATTGAGAAAATTGCTCTGAGGTCTTAGCCTTATTGCTATGGTAATGATTTTTCAGCCTGTTAAAACTGAAATGTGCTATTCATATGCCACCCTGTGAAGAAGATAAAGTTGAGCATTGCTTGTTGGGTGGCCTCTGAAACCCATGTCCACAGTAGCACTTTTAGACCATGCAGAGAGGTTGCAGTGAAAAAAGATTTTCATTCACATGAAACATTTTTTGTATGCTGTGAATTCTTGTGCAGAAATGTTGGAACATCCCCAACAAAGCTTGTTTCTGCCTTATACTACAGTAGTGCATCTGGTCCATGTATGGTGTATCACCTTTTTTTCATAAATTGGTCTGCAGATGCTGAGCAGA
Organism: Anas acuta; assembly: GCF_963932015.1. Taxonomy (NCBI): domain Eukaryota; kingdom Metazoa; phylum Chordata; class Aves; order Anseriformes; family Anatidae; genus Anas; species Anas acuta. The sequence continues at coordinate 43,567,892 of NC_088981.1, read as the reverse complement.
TTCCTGGAGTAAACTATAAAACACTATATTTTTGTATTTCAGAAAGAACTTCATCTAAATTGTTCGTCTTTTTGAGGCTTTTTCAGGGGCAATGCTGTTAGATCACTTGATTTTTGCCTTTTTTAAATTTTTCAGGGATAAATGGATATCTGTTATTTAAGAAGTCTTTTAAGTCATATAGATTTTCAGATATAAATTGACTGAAAGGAAAATACCTGTTGTTTGCCTTCCCTGGGCCCCAGGCAATAGGATATAAATAATGGGTAGTGAATACTGTGCGAGGTGAAACTGGCATTTTTTCTGAAGGTGAGAATCCAAGACAATATATACAATTAAAACCAGCAGTCTTGCCTACCAAAAAGAGTCCATGCCTTCTGGCATTCTCCACTGAATACCTTCTCTGTTCATCTTCCATGTATATGCATCTCACAGTTTCTCTAAAAAGAAAAAAAGAAAAAAAAAAGAAAAAAAAAAAAAAAAGAAAAAAAGGCATAGTAGTTCTAGCCAGCACCAGTTTGTTTTCCCTGTTTTCTTTTCTCTGTAAGGGATTAGTTGTAGTAACAGATTTCATGTGCCAGAAAGTGGGTGAACATTAACTATTTTGTCATGCACTGATCCTTCCCACAGCCCTGCAAAATTTGAAATGCAGGAATGGTTATTCATTAACATTTCTTTGTGTCTACAGGAAGTACATTTACTATGTAAACATGTTTTATATAGAACATACAGCTGTTTTGAACGAGCACTCAATGAAACATAAGAGTACAGTGCCTACACTGCCACTTCAGAAACTCCAAGATACCACAATATTGTGTTTTGGAAGAGCAAACACAAAGACTTTTCCTGGAAAAATGAATGGTGGAAGTTTCTTTAAAATAAATAAATAAAATATATTATTTTGATTGTTATGCATCTGAAATACCTGGACACTGAACTATTGATGTGTAGTCAATATTTAGAAGTGGTGGGATGGAGAGGGGCTTGAAGTTCGTTATGCTCATTTTAGTACGGATCCCATTAGAGGAGGAAGATTGAAGCACTTTTGGAAAGTTTTCAGCCTGGGAGGTATATTGCCATGGGAAAAATCTTATGGTGCAGAGGAAACGTACCCCCAGAGAATCTGTATGGTGCAGACCTCCTCACGTATGGTTTATTATTCCTGGGGACCACGGGACTGACTGTGATAGGTGTGCTGGGGGAGGCATTACGTACAGCACACCAAGTCCTAGGGCAGCTCTGCCCTACCCATGAGGGTGGATACTGGGGTGGTGAGTTAGCCAGCATTTGGACCACAGGCTGGCATATTGTGTGTTTCTGTTTGCCCTTTAGCTGAGCTGATCCTTGCTCAGAAAAGCACAAAATGAGAGAGGGTGGTGTTGATTGTCTAACAAGTCCTACGTGCATCTCCTAGGTGTAACTTTTATTAAAACGTTAAGGAAGGGGAGGGTCTCTAATTGTGTTAGTGGGAAAATGGTAATATTTTTAAACCGGCAGCATAGGACAATGATAGGAGATGACAATTAGATGATCTCATGGATGTAGGACCAATGGCAGCTGTGCAGGAGTGGAAGCTTAATTCTACGCAGTTGGTAAAGAAAAACTAACTCCCCACCCCCTAAAAAAAAAAAAAAAAAAAAAAAAAAGCTGCAGTTGACCCTTCAGGATATAATGCACTTGTGTCAACATGGACTCTGCCCAAACATTGTTCTGTTGTGGAAGCAGCTGGATGCCCTGCCCTCTGGTTTATGTAGCACCAAAGGGAGGGAGTAAGGAGGGATGAGGTGAGGGAAGAGAGAGGGGAAAGAAGCAGGAGGGAAAATAAAGCAAACCCAGCTCACCCCTTCAAACAATAATGCTCTCCAAACTGAAAATATCATACAAGCTGGCTCTCTCAGTGCTTATTTTTTGATATCCAGGGACCTGCATCAGCAGAGAAAGAGTATTCACCTCCAAGTCATGGGAGTTGTTACAAGGAAGCAATTTTTCTGCTTCTTTTAAAAATATTTTTCTTATGGAAGATAGGCAGAGATGGTGAAAGTGGGGTGGGGAGAGAGTAATGGCTATTCCTGTCTGGCCTGCTGTGTTCGAGGTCTAATTTATAGTACTCCGTGTAGCACGACGGTGTCATCTTAATGGTGTATTAACGCTGAAGTCTGGAATATTTATTTGGTTGAAAAATGCAGCCGATACTAAATACATCTCTGGGGAGATGGCTGTGGGATGATTACCGAAGTGATGGCCATCAAATTGATAGCATTTCTCTGTCCTCCTGGGTCCGCTGCTGTAAAAGTGGGACAGGGTGTTTTCTGGGCGAGAGTAATGGTGGCTGCGCTGTGCTCAGGGGCAGATGTGGCCCAGCACCTGCGCTCTGCATCCCGGACAGACAGGGCTGCTGCACAATTATCTCCCAGTTTGCTCTAATTTCTATTCAGATTAATCAGTGGTTGCTTGACACGAGGAGTCACATTGTGAGCTTTTAAAGCTTTGCCACACCATTTCTGTTTGTTTGTTTACAATCTATTATTCATGCTCGAAATACCGGCCAATTTAACCTCCTGATTTGTAATATTATATATTTTTTTAAATGACAGTATTATTTAACGTTTTGTTGTATTGTTGGGTAAGGTCAGATTGATTGGAATAATTTTTGGGAGTGTGTGTGTTTAGTTGGTTGATTTTTTTGTTTTTGTGTGAAGTCTCCTCTGTGCATTTGCATATGTATAATGTATATAATATGCATAAAACCAGGGAGGTTATTGCTGTATTTTTTTTTCACTTGACTATCTGTACCAGATGATAGGAAATAGTGCCCAGTAGAGACTCTTAGCATCCCTTACTTTCAGCCAGTTAGCGTGTTGAAGAATGAAAGTCATATTAGTGAACTCAGGAGAGGGACCCGAGCGTTAATATTGCATTTTGTTTGTTATTTGTGCTGTGGCTGTGCCTGGACATCCTAAGTGAGGTTGTAAATCATCTGAACTGAATGGGATGACTCAGTTTTGTTGTGTGATGCTGTGTACACACCAGGACTGAACAGCCATTTCTGTGAATATATGCATGTTTAATGGAAATTAATTTAACCCAGTCTGTATCAAAGCTATACTCTGAATATTCTGTTAGGATATTTTAACTGAAATGCAAGCAAGGTGCAGTCCTGTCTGTGGGAAAGACGGGATGTACAATGGAAGGAGCCCTGCCTACCAGTGTCTGCTGCATCAATATATATAGCTGGGACTTCTGCAGGCACATAGGAAATGGTGTGTGAACATGAACAGGCTGGTCATGTACGTCGGTGGGTCTGTCATGGTTGGGATTTGCTTGCCAACACCCTTACTGGATGGCAGGGATTGCAGCTGTTAGCAATCAAGAGGAAGCTATCGTTTCCTTTTGACTTTTACAGAGTGGCCTAATATGAGTTCTATTTATTCAGGTGTTTTTATCCAAATTTTCCAAAGATCGTGAGTTCGACCTTTGTATATGTAGTTTCCCCTCCAATTAGTAAAAAGCATTTAGAAACGTCAAGAATAGGACTAGGAAGGGCCTCCTAGGTGCTGTGTGCTGCTGCTGCAGCCAACCAGATTGAATGCTATCTTTTTCATCTGTATCAAATACCAGAAATAATTAATCTCTCCTACTCTTCTGTTTGCTGTACTGCTGTATTAGAACCTCACTCAGGTTGCTTAGAAACCCTTTTCTAGTACCCTTTTTTCTGTGTGTCCCATTTGTATTCATTTGTTCTTGTGCCAGTGTTGTCCCCTAGTTAGGTAGCTCCTCTCCCTGTCTAATGTTTACACATCACTTTGATGTATTTATAATAAGGAACAGTATCTTTTCTCAGTTTTCATATCGCTAGGCTAAACAAGCCCAGCTTATTTAGTGTCCACTCATAAAATGGGTTTGTTATTTCCTGGATATACCCAATAGCCTTTTCTTGCACCTGTTCTGGTTTCAGTTCCTCGTTCATGGGACCAGACCTGCAGAGGACGTTGTACCAGCATCTAGAGTCATGGCAGAAATACCTCCCTGCCTGCATGGGTTTTACTTCACATATTACATGATAGGACCACATCTGCCTCTGCAGCATCTCCTGTTGATGAGTCATTCTATGATCACCTAATAAGTAAGGGTCTTTTTCCTCTGCATCTTCCTTAAGTAAGCATGAAGATTTTGTTTTCTTTTTTGCTCTGGAACAATGCCATGCACTGATGGTGTATCTCCCTTGACCATTTCTCACTTGAAATACTTGTTAAAAATATTGCCCCTGATCTTCCAGCTTCACAGGATGCATTTTTTTCAGACTCCTGAGGAGTCTACTCAGTCCTTTCTTTATTTCACAGCTTCTTAGAATGTAGTGGCTTTCATCTCCAGAGCCTTCCTCCCAGTAGCCATACACACATACAGGAAGGAGAAGCCTTCCTCTAGGTTTCTAGGTTTCAGGTCATGCTAGAACATCTGTGATGTCTACATCTTCAGAACAGCCTCACTTTCCTTGCTTTTCATTGTATCTAAATGCCAGAATTATTTTACTTTTTTGTTGTTTTGTTGGGTAAGACCAGATTGAGTGAAATAATTTTGACTTGAGTGACACACGCTCGGTTCTGAAGTGGCTTCTTCAGAGGTCAATCCCAATTTCCAGTATTTTCGTGATCTTTGCTTACTTCAATACACTTTTTGAGGTGATCACTCATCCGCACAGATTTGATGCTGTGCTCACAGAGTTCTCCTTTTGGCCAGAAGTCTGACACTTCACATAAATTTTGTCTTCTTAAAGACCTTCCAGATTTCTTCCAAAATCTATGTCAATGGGATTTTTCAACCCTGTTGCCCTTCTTGTGGCTGACTCGAGTGGGAAGTGGGGTTTGTCTGCTGTTTTCACACAGCAGTGCACGTGCCAGCAAGGATGTGCAGATGTAGGGCTGGTGCCCGCTCCAGGAGGGACACCCACCCTTGGCTGTGTCCTGCTCCTGCGGCGGCATGTTTGAATGAGAAACAATAACATGCTAGGTAATGGCACGAGTAAAGTTTTACCAGGAGAGCAGGTGCACCAGCTTGGAAGATAAACTCCTTCCCCATGTGATGATAAGATAAATGATCCGAATCTTGTGATTTAGTTAATGTTTCTGTCTTTAGCCTGCTGTGTACACAGCACCCTGCTGGATAAGCTGCCCAGAACTGTGTGCCTCTGTATGCACAGAGCTGTAATAGTTAGCAATATCATTCTCTCACCTGGTGTCCTCAGCTAAACAGCCTTTAATCATTACACTTCATTAATAGGTGTTCCTTATTGTGCAGTGCAGCAGCTACCTTACATTAAAAAAATATAAAAATAAATAAATCCAGTGCCAACATTAAACAGTATTAATGGCTGCAAGCAGAGGATCTTGTTTCACTGCTATTCCAGGCTGTCACGTTTCTCTGGATCAGTATTTAAATTATGTCTGAATTTAGGCAAATGTTTTTGTTCAGCTGCCTTGAGAATTAGAGTTAATCCATCTTTCTCACCAAGGGAAAATTCCTCCAGAGGCATCTCGCTCTTGTTTTACTGCTTATTGATTATCACTCCCAGTTCGCACGTTACTGGCTGCGGCGTTCCAGCTGCATCTGAATGAGCAAAAGAAAAGCCAGCTGGTGCTCTGTTGTTCTGATTTTTATATCAGCATTTTGGTTTCAAAGACATTTATCTAATCTTATTAACTGGCTTTACCAAGAGGATTTCCTCACAGACTTAACCGAGAGAAAGCAAATAGACAGCAAGGAGGGGGTGGTGGAGGATCTCTTCTGTTATTCCACACAGAAGCATTCTTACCTACTGGGAGAAAAAATAAATCAGGTTTTCCATTGACTAAAATGCTGGCACGTCCTGACTAAGGCAAAGCCCCTGAATTTCCCTGGTATGAATGGCCTTGCAATGGATCTTTACAGAGAGAAGGCCAGAAGGCAAAAACTGCAATGGGTGGATAGGCAGAGGCACTAGGTCCATGCCTGTGCTCAGGGGTACATGGACAAGGCATGGAGATCTGTGTCCATGTCCCTGGCATGTCTCTGTGCTCCCTACCTAGCTCACCTGTTGCATGTGGGGTTTTCTGCAGGTGATGAAGAGCCACATGTATGCTCAGAGAGAGTGCAAAAATAGAACGGATTTGGTGAAATTAGTTCAAAATATGCCTACACATTTGGGACCTCTAAGATTGAGGGTAGCAAGTGTACAGGGCAAATTCCAGGTTCTTGATGAGGCACAGACACTGATCATGATATTCATAAATTCAGAGTCTTATTGGAAATAAAATAAATTACAGTAATGTCGGTGTACATGCATACATATTTCATTATAGGGTTCTTTATAAATAGTTGCTGGTGAAACTGGATTTCTACTACAAACAAGGAATCATGTCTTTAGTCAGTTCTTTGTCAATTTAGCAACTCTCAACTTCATCAGTTGGCCTGTGTGTCCAAAGATTTCTCTCCTAAAAGGCCTCCCAGAATGGGGAAGATTATCCAGTTCTGATTTAAAGAAGCTTACAGCAAGGATGACTGACTAAAGAGCGGTCTCTGAGAGTGTTAGGAAAAGAGAGTGTGTGAGGGAGAGAAGCTTTACTTTCTCATATGGGTGCAGTGAGGAGAATTATAGCTCTCCTTATGCTTTGTGGTGAGTGGAGTCAAAGTCTATGGTGGCATATATAGAACTGATAGTCCTTTCTTCCTTCTTTTCTTCTTCTTTCTCTCTTTTGCTGTGTGCAGACCCCATACTTACACAAAAAGCTTATGTTGATTCTTAAGGAATCCTTTTAGATTCACATGGATTTCTTAACTTAAAAGCTCTACTTGGGGCAGGACCAGGGAGACTAAAAGATTGCTGCTTTTTCATTAGAGTGGTGGATGGCTTCTCCTCCTGGGAACCGAAGGGAGGTTCCAGGGAGCCATTGCACTGGAAATCCCACCTGGAGCAGGATCATCAAGAACCACCAGCATTTTGTAGCTCTCTCTAGGTGCTGGGGCTTTTCAGAGAGGAACCGTATTGTGGCTGCACCACACATCTATCATGCTGAAAACTAAGTATTTTTCTTCCCTTAGCGCCTACCTATTTGGAGGCTCAGACCCTGTCTTCATGGGGACACTAGTGCAAAATAAGTGAAAAGTGAGTGTGGGGGGTGAATTTTAAAGAATGGTCTGAATTAATTCCTTAAATGGATGTCTTTCTTCCTCACAAAGAAAGCTTTTTGGTCACTCCAGTTAGCCCACCTGCAGAACTGGCCAAATGTAGGTAGCACTCAGTAGAAAACAAGGTTGCTGATATGGAGCAGCTACTCCATTCTATTTCCCTATTGCAGCAATGTCCCAAGATGAAAAGAGCTTCTTGGATCTCCAAGAATTGCATTGTGCACCTGAACTGAAACATTTCTTTATTGTGTGAACAGATTTGTTTCCTTCTCTCCCCTAATTAAAAACACATACAGTGAAGCTGGAGCCCTTTGAAAATCTGAATGTGCAGCAGTGTGGGCTTTTGGTTTTTAAATCTGAGTCAGTTTCCCAAGTCCCCATGGCCTGAACCCAGGCTGTTGAAAGATCTTAACTGTGATGGATGAGAAATGCAGTCAGTTGTCTTCTTTCTTCTGGTAAAGTGAGGCTTCCTGTTGTAAGAATAAAGCTTGTACATCCAAAAAGTGAAGCTTTGTTGCAGCATCCTCCAAGGATATGACAAAGACCATCCATCCCAAAGTTTTACTATCACCACTAAGAAGCAAAGTTTCCCACTTGTGGGAAATTTTTGTGTGTTTGACATGCAGTGTCAGTGCAAATTACGAAAACGAGGGAAGCTCTCTACATTTTTCACCTTCTCTTTCCATTTGGCAGTTTTCCTTCAGAATAGCATGTCTAGGTAGATGTGTTCTACCTGTCCTTAGAGAGGATTCCAGGATTCAAGTGAAATTCCTTCAGGAGAGTGTGTCTGTATTTCCTCTTTCTCATCGGCAGCTTTTTACTTAGCTCTCTGAGTCAATGTTTAAACAGTTTTACATCCTTCTCCTTACCATCAGCAGGTGTCTTTGCTGCTACTAATTTGCTTCCGTATAGCTGAACACTGCTGAACTGATTTCCTTGCCTAAGCAACCTCTAAATATTCCCTCTGTTGGATCAATGCGTGGTTAGTAAGTGACTGGTGCTCCAGCCAAGGAATATTTCAGTTTCAACAGTCGAGGAAGGATTTCAATGCATCACAACATTTTATGGCTTAACAGGACCATCTGAATTGCCTAGATTTTACCATAAGTCCTAAATTGCACATAGATAGTAATTTTGTGCCACCTGCAATATCATGACCCCTTCTCTCCTCACTGATAAAAAAATATATAAATATATATTATAGGTATAAAAGTCACACCCACTTGCTGGAGATTGACACCAATTATAATCATTTGCCATTTCAGATTGCATTTTGAGGGCTATCAGTTAATTTTTAATAAATTTAATCTAAGAGCTTTGATCTTGTAGTGTCCTAGTTTTTTAATTAAAATGCCATATGGTACCAGGTGAAATGCTTCGTGGAAGAAATCTAAATCTACTGTGTCTTTATTTTGCCTTTATTAATCAAATGTGTAATTCAACATCTGTTGAGCATCCTCTGTTAAATACATTTTTATGCTTTATCATGGCAAAGTACCTTCTTTCAGTCTTGATATAACTACAGGATGCAGAGCTTAAAAGGAGTCATCTAGGTCTGTACACAAGACCTTTTTCTGCTATGACTTTTTGTGCATGTTTAATTACTTTTGTGCAAGTATCCAACCAAGGTGGGTGTAATCCATAATCTCTGTTCTTTGCAGAGAATTCATTCAAAGTCTGCCAGTCACTTGGGAAATAACCAAAAGATGACTCTACTGTCAACATTTGCCAGGGATCATTTTGCGTAGCAGTTTGGAAGAAGCACAAGTTCATGAGTCTTTCTTTTTTTCCCATGAAATATCGTACAAGATGATGACTTGGTAAAGATGAAAGCTTATACACACCTCCACATCTGGGATGTGAGTGGTCAGTTTAGTGCATTATTCTAATTAGGTCAGGTTCTGTGGACTCAGCTGTATATGTAGACCACATGCTCAGTCTAATCTAGCAAAGAAGTAAATGTCAGATTTCAAGTCCAACTTCCATTTTGTAGAAATTTACATTAGGTTCCAACTCAAATACCAAGTGTTGACTCCCTTCTGAAGCTGGCTACTTCTACGAGTTTCTCTGTAGGCTGTGGGTTTTTACAGCACCCTTCCTTCCTATGAACACCCGTGTCTTAGAAAGACTCAAAGCCACCCTAAATTTTCCAGGTACGTATTTCCCTCCCTTCTTTCCCATGTTCCCTGCTGCCAACCCTTCTGCCAAGCAGACCCCCGGCAGCATGGGCTGTGGTCTCCACCGGAGGGAGCTCGAGGATGAGCTGGCTCCCACCCCGCTGCTGCAGCATCCTTCCCCGGGGTCTGGCTGGTGGAACAAGCCCTTCACTCCACAATTCCTTTTTCTCTTGAAAATTTGGTTATATTGCACTTGTGGGGAAGACAAAATCTGAAAATCAACTGGCCAAAGAACATATGTTGATGGGTCAAATATTAATAGGTAAGAACAGAAAGTCTTCTCAGAAATTTTTCTTGGCCATATCTTTCATTGCTTCTCTTCTTTGCAACTCCATACAGATTTGCTTCATCACATAACCTTTTTCAGCACCCTGTGAATCACTGTCCTGTCTCCTGCAGTTATTCCTTTGAAGTGCTTTGGTGCTGAGAGCCTGAGGACCACCATTTGCTATGGGGCGAGATGAGAGCTATGGCATATGGATGGGTTAAGAGGTACTCAATTGATACCTGCTCTTGAGACAGCATCATTCTTATTTCTTCAATTACAAGATCTTTTGGTTGCAAAGCAGAAGCTGCACCTTTTAAGTGGTCACTGCAGACAGTTTATCCAGCTGCCCATGGATGGTGCTTTTATACTCAAAGTGAACTTGCTGTTGAGTTTTTTTTCCCTATGCAACTCCTGTCCAACATCGCTGTGATATTGGAGCATGGCTGCCACCCTGCATGAGCACTGAGGAGTCTGAGCCTATTTTAGTGAAGTATTTGCCTCCTACTCTGCACACCTCAGAAGCTGGAAAACTGCAAATGCAGCTCCCTTGGAGAAGACATGCAACAACAAGCAGCAGAGCGTTAAATAATAAGCATCTGAAATTTCTGCAGATCACTGGTTGCTCACCTGAGCTTGGCTTTACAGGTCACTAAACAGTGACAGAAGATTTCTGTGCTAGGACCCACCTGAAACACAGGTGCAATGTGGAAGCATCTGCTTTCTGACTTTGAGCATCGTGGTGCGGTTGTGGCCTTCTCTTCTGTGAAGAAAAGGGAAACTGCATTTGTTTGCATATGTAACTCATAATTTGTAAGAAACGCAGATGTTAAGATGCTTCCATACCCCTGCATAAATACATGGCAAATAAGGACAAGGTTTCTGAATTTAAGATGCCTTTTTAGTGCACATTCTTGATGGACTTCTCTTTTCTGAGTATAAAGTGCAGTTTCTTTTCAAAAAAGAAAATCAACATTCACTATAAATGACAACTTGTTATGGATGTAAATATTAATTATACATTGAAATTCTGGAACTGTTTTTACTAGAAGCTTGTTAGCTTGTTAATTATCATAATTATCATACAAGGGAAAAGGGAAGAGAGAGAGAGAGACTGATTAGTGTTGGTAATTTGCCTCGTCCTTTCTGTGCTGTTGCCTTTTTTTTTCATTTTGGGAAAATTAATTCTGTGAAATTATCACTAGGGTGCTGTGCGCTCCGGGACACGTCTGTACGATGCAGCATTGTTCTGGCAGAATGCAGACTTAATTCATGCTTGGCACCTTTCCTGTCCCTCTCTTCCTTGCCATGTTCAAGTCTGCTATGCTTGGGCAATGCTGTATCATTTCCTCAAAATAAAAATAAATAAATAAAAAGAAGGAGAAATAGGAACAGACACACAGTGCTTCTGAAACCTCAGGCAAATTTGAGCTGACAGAAGAATAAAGGAAAATCATAGTGTTTTAATTAGGATAGAATGGAGGAAATTACCCCTAGGAGACATGGGGCTGCTGGTGGATACCACCAGGAACTACAGCCATCCTTAATATTTTGGGGGTGGTCTTAGGGAAAAATTCCTGCTCTTGCTGACGTAATGGGCTCTTGTTACCTGTTTGCACCTGTATGGGTGGGACAGCCCTGGGTCCTGAGAGAGGAGCACAAAAATAATGGGTTCAGTGTAACATTTGCTCACTCAAGTGTTTTAATTATCTCTGAGATAGGAAACAAAAATGGGTTTAAATGTCTGTATTTCATCATGGCAAAAAGTTGCCTTTGGGTTATTTAAGGTTCCATGCTGCCTCCTGGGTTGTTCAGGATATTCAGGAGAGAGACGGAAAAGGTGGCTATGAACCCAACAAATTCACAAAGGATGCAGAATTAGTCAAATTCTGTGAAGGCTGTGAGAAACTTCAGAGGCACCTAATCCGACTAGATGAATGGGTGACACGGTGTCAGATAAAGTTCAGCGCTGTTCAGACAAAGTGTTGCACACTGAAGGGGAGAAAAAAATGGATGTGCTCATATAGCTCACAAGGCTCTCAATTACCTGCAGGGGCTTGGGAAAGGCAGCTGAGTTTCACCGTGGACGGCTCAATGATCATTTGGATGCAGAGCACAGCTCTAATTTATTGGTCAGGCAAGGTGTTAGACTGCACAAGGAACAGGACAGAGAATAATGTGTAAAATACAAGCAATTAATAATGTAGGTCAATGATGCATTCACATTTGGAATAACATATGCAGTACAGGTCACCCAATACTCCCAAGTTCACAAGAAGACTGCACCAAAGCAAGACAGAGTTCAGAGAAAGGTGACAGGAATGGAAAAGGACACATGAAATTTCTCATGTGAGAAGAGGCTGACAAGACTAGACCTAAGTTTACCTTTAAAAAAATGTGAAAAAGAGGTGTTGTGGTATAAATGTTGTGGTATAAATAATAAAGGTAGATTGTGATAAAACAGTAGCAAGTAGAAAGCCTATTTGGTGTGTTATAATTCAGGAACAAAAGTGGAGTGGCTAATCTGAAAAAGCAGCAATCTCACAGTTGATTAGGAAACGAAAATAGTTTGCACACATATCATTGGCCTCGATGCCACCAGGCATTATTTGCTAAGTCTGTAGCAGCAAATAGTGCAGCATGACAGGAGGGGCTTGCAGAGCAAATGGCTGGTGCTGGGCACCCTCCTTCTATGCTATGTGCATCTGGGGCTTTTATGCCGGATTATGCTCTTATCCCATAGAGCAGACACCCACCAGCAGCAACTAGTGAGTTGTACTCCTCAGGTGCATACTCTGATTTAGTTTCATCTGATGGAAATGAATACTCTACACCATGAACTGACACAGAGACCATGAGGAGAGGTGATTCAAAAGCACACCTCAGGTTCAAAATAAAACATTAATGTAGATGTATCTTTTGTGTCCAAGGGCTTACTAAGACTCAAATGGGGCTTGACATTTGTAACTGTAACAAGAATAAACAGAATTATACTAATGAAACTTATAAGAGCTTTTACTAAGCATAACAAAGTTTTACTCATAAAATTCTAGAATGTCAGGTTTTAAGTTTAAAGCCAATATGTTAATGGGGGTGGATTGTCCCATATCTTTCTGGTTTGATTTTCTTCTGTCTCTTTCTGAAATATCTGGTGCTGATAAACATTGAACAGTGTCTAGGTGAAACTCAGGACTGCTTCTTCATAGCAGCTCCTGGGCTAACATGTTCTCCCTCTGTATCTTTAACATAAGGCTGCCCCAAACATTCATGAGCTCCTTCAACGAGCACCAAGAAAGACGAAAGGTCACAGCAGAAGCTGATAACTACTTTTTAAAATATTATTTATTTTGGGGGGGGGGGGGTCAATAATGTCATGTGGATATTTAACATTTTGAAGTAAAGGCCAGGGAAGACACTTATGTGAGAAGTCTGCTATCTTTTTGTATCTAGTGATTTATGGCATGAAAGGATGTATCTAAGTGTGTTTACAAGAAACTATTTGAAAAACACGAGCATGTTTAGCATGTATTTATTTAGCAAAGTTTCTAGGAAGTTTCTTCGATGCAGACTTTGGAATGGCCTTTTAGCTGAAGATCATTATATTTTGCAATGGATCCAACTGATGAAATATTTAATTATTTTGCTTCTTTCAGTTTGTCAGAGGTATTCATGTCTTCCATGCACCAATTAGAGTGAGGCTGAGGAGACCTTACAAACTGAGCTGCAGGGTTAGGGACAGGAGGATGGAGAGGGCTGTATGAGCATGTGGGTTTTGGGATGGGTACTGCCGACCTCGTCCATCAGGGCATACACACTGTGTCCATTCTTGCAAAAGCTGCTAGAGTGGGAGCAATACCACGTACTACATACTCCTGTTATGTCTTTATATGCCTTTCTCTCTTCCATTCAGTGTAGGCATTACCTGGAAGACTGCTGGGGAAAATGTGTCTGCTGGGAGATAGGGATCAAGCGAAGAAATAAGAGGATATGCAAGAGGGGAAGAGAGGAAATGTAAGAGAAAAAGGTTTTGGCATAAACAAGCATGGTGGTGACCCCACTGAGGGAAATGTGAGGACTCTGGATTACCAACATGAACAACAGAAAGCAGCCAGCTGCAAGGTCGGGGAGGGCCAGAGCAGACCACGGAGCCCCTCAGCAGATCCTCAGAACCCCCTTTCTATAGCAGGAGCATCCTAACAAAAGTCTTGGGAAATTGCCCTGTAGAGACCGCAGGGTGACATCTGGAAGATGCACCTATCTCTGGAGGAGAGTGGCTCTGCTATAATTATTCATGTTTGATAATTAACCAGGATGTAATTAGATATAATCACCCTGACAACAGTGTGCACCTTTTTCAACAGACAAGGAGGAGGCCTTGTTGTCCACCTGTGTCTGATCAAAAGGGATAATAGAGGAGCAAGCCATTAGCGTGCACATGGTAAGAGAGCTGGGCCAGTGCTCCCATTGAAGGCCTGATAAGTGATACAGCAGGGCATGGGAAAGAATAATTAATTCATGATATTTTTTAAACTGTCTTTGCCATCATGATCTCAATTCTCAGTGGCCAACCTGTTTGAATAATGCTGCATTAAAAATAATAAAAAGAAAAAAAAGAAAAAAAAAAAAAAGAAAAAAAAAAAGGAAAGAAAAAAGGATAAAGGATAAAGGCCAGAGCAGCTAAAAAAGAAGAAAACCATTTTCTACAGCATCAGCAGGGTTCAGTGAAATTATTGCATCCCTTTGTTGCAGCAAACAACGAGAGAACAGCTGAAATGTTTTGAATCCATCTGTGCGTGGCACCTACCCAAAACCTGCTTAACATAAATGCACCAGGACCGTGACAAGTGCCCTGTCCTCTGCTCATCCAGGCAGATCGCAGCGGTGCACAGAAATCCTCTGTCTGTGGAAGGAAGGCTGAGAGGTGCCTTGCCCCGAGGGCTGGCAGGGGATTTCTGCTTCAGTCCTGGGGCAGCTGCCCATGGAGAAGGCCATAGAGCAGCTGCAGAGCTATGTTAGGGATGCCTCCAACACCCAGGGCAGCTTTGGCTGAATCTAAGAGCAAATGCTCTGCCACACACGGCTGAAGTAAGATGAAGTTCACATGTGGTTCCCAACTAAAGGCCGAAGTGGGCTCTGCTGTTGTAGTGGGTAAAGCCAGTACCTTGGGCCTTCTGCTTGAGATCTGAGGGTTTCCCCCTGAACACTGTGCACAGCACAGGGTGATCCCTCAGCAGCTGTAACGGCTCTTTGAGGATGCCAAAATGTCACCAGTTTATACCTGAACTGCAGCCCAGGTTTTTCTAAAGAGCAAGGTCTCCTAAAGCAGAGACTGTGCTACACAATCATGTTTTAAATACTTTTTTTTTTTTTCATATGATTTACATTAGAAATAATTAGAAGTTAATACATTGCATTAACACTGTTAACTGGCTTTCTGATAAATGGTGTGCTACATGCTCATAGACCACCACAAAAACAACATGCTGGGGTCAGAATCAGCGCACTGACAGAGTCAATGTTTTGAGTTAAACAAGCAGCCTAGCCGGAACAAGTCTCTTTCCAAACAACCCAGCCACTGCAGTTTAATACTTTTCCTGCTCCCAGGACTGAACACATGGGTCTTAGACAGTTCAGAGATGATGCCTGCACCTGCCTGTGCTTGACTCACCTCGTACAGGACAAGCTTTGGATAGCTACCAGCACCCCCCTTCTGCTCCTGGTGGCAGCAAGACAAGCTGTCTACAGTCAACCAGCTAGCTCTAAGTACTTGGTCTCCCACCATGCTCCCTTTACACAAAGATTTATTTATTTTCCTCATTTACTTATTTATTTTTATTATGTATTTTTACTTTTTATTCTGGATTTTTCTCCACTTTCCCCCAAAGCAGGCATGGGCAAATCATAGTATTAGAAGCCCAAAGACAAATGCATATTTTTGTTGTTGAAGTCTTAAAACCCCTGGATGAGACCATAGGTTAGGTATTGCTGGTCATACCCCAAGATCCCTTATTTCTGTGGTTTCCCAGATTCTCCTGCCTCTTTCCATGTCTTCACCTTGACATTGCTTTCTATCTGTGGGACCCTGGCACATGCTATGGTGAAAATACTACAGACAAAGCATCCATTAGAGAGTCTCCCCATCACATTAAGCAGAAATGTCTCTATTTACACAATTCAAGTTTACAAGTTTGCTTTTTCTATATATTTTCCAGCATTTTCAGTGTTTTGGCACTCATTCCTGCTAACAAATGGACTCACTAAGGCATTTGTAGAAAGCAGAAACTGGAACAGCATAAGTACAGATGAAACCCAGGTGTGTTAAAATACCATGGCAGATTTTCTGTTGTTTTTTGTTTGTTTGATTGATTATTTTTTTCATATCAAGTTAGTAGACTTAAGAGTTTGGTTTGTCTTTCTAACAGTAGTGGGGAGGCAGCCTTGGGAAGCACTGCAGCCACAAGCCCTGCTGGGACCCCAGCATTTTGGGGTCTGACCCTCGGTTCCAAATGTAGCAGCACCGAGAGGGCCACCAGTATCAGATACAGCACAAATATCAGTCACACTGCTTTCAGAAACACCATGTGGGCCAAACCATAGCCTGGCTTGGTAGATCCTGCACTCACCAGAGCGTTTCCAGCCATGGTGCTGCACCCAGGATCAGCCACCCGCAATATTTCCCAGCTTCCCACAAGGCCTCCCCGTCCCCTCCAGAAATGCAGCCCAGCTCTTGCTGTTTTGTGACACTTCGGTCAGAGTGCTCGAGGGGAGGATCATTTCCACCCTTCCCTCAACCATCACACAGACGCCTGATGAAACAGGGCGGAAAGCGAGGCTAAAAGGAGCCGGCCCAATTAGCGCAGCACCCTGGGACGGGCGCTTCAGCTGGGCCCGCCGTGCCGCCCGCCGGGCCGGCTGCAGATGTGTGAGCGATGAATGCCAGGCAGAGGAGCTGGGGACCTGGCTGCATTCAAAACCCTTGCCTGAGATTTTTCTGCTTCCTTTTTCTCTTTCTCCCCTTTCACCACGTGAAGCGCGCGGTGGGCTGTATGTGCAAACACTGACAGATGGTGACACCCGGCTCCAGCCCTGGCAGATTAGAAAGAGAACCCGGTGTTCAAGGGACCAATTACCACTCTGTCCCCTCGGGGAAGAGCATATCAGATGTTTACTGGGGGTTAATAATAAATGAATTGAAAAAAAAATTGCTCTTCGAACACCATATTCTGTGTATTCATGTCAGCAGGTTGTAATTAGCTAATTAAATGCTTGGACTGACAGAACGGCCCCACTGGGGGTTGCAACATTACAGACCGCTCCTGAAATATGAGCAGGAAACATCTTGGAATATGCAGGCAGGAGAGCAGTTAACACCTCACGTTTAATGGGACACCTCTTCCTGCAGAGGTTACCAGGGGACTGGGGAGGAGGGCTTGGACAAGTCCTGCGTCTGCAAAGTCTGCTGCCAAAAAAGCCGGGGATGGTGTGTGGGTGAGGGGGACACGTGTGATAAAGGGAACAAGCGGTCAGGGGCTCTCGGCAGACAGCAAGCCTGGAGAATTAGGGTCAAGCTTTTGCAATAAGAATGCAACTCAAAATGAGTATCAGCTTGCTGACAGCTCCCAGCACTGCGGTGGTGAGCGAGTTCCAGGAGATACGATCCACTATCTTTAGGGGTGTCCAACCACATATGATTAGTTTGAGTCACAAAAGCTACTTAGGGAAGATGAAAGGCCCACCTTTACCCTGTGGAAGGGGAGGAAATAGGAACGCGTGTCCAGCCCAGGGACATTAGCTCAGGCAGCACGCCCCTGCCCTGGCTGCTGGCTCTGCAGGCTGAGAGCGTTTGGTACTGCCAGTGTGTCGTCGCTGCTTGTTTGCTTGCCTGGCTCCATAGTAGCAGTGGGGCTGGGCTGATGAACAGCAAGGCACCTGGCACGCTGTGCAAACAGGGGAGCAAAGCCCATGCCAAATTACAGCAGGAATAATGCATCCGTCTGGAATGTATCAAAGGAGACATTTGCAGCACCAGCAGTAGAAATGGCAGCGTGTCAGGCTTTTCCTAGCACGGGGTTTCTTTGGTCCCACTCTCTAGACACATTGCTTTGGAGGTTAAAAAGATGCTCATGAGGAAGCAGCTGCTTCCCCATGGTCCTGGGTGGGACAGAGTCACTTGGCACTACCAGAGTCTGCCCTCTTCCCTCCCCATCCCCATCTTGCTCCCAGCACAGTGTGACGGGACGAGGAGAGCTACCCAAACTCTTGAAACAACAATTTCCCAGAGATGAAAGGCAGGGTAGATGAAAGGGGTGAGAAGCATTTAACAGATCCCTCCAAAATGTAAAACATGAGATATCCACAGAACATGGGAAACCGAAGGGAAACATGCCATTTTGCACCTTGCATTCATTACTGCATCAGACGTGTGGGGATACCCGAGGCAGCTCGTTTGAAAACCATTTTGAGACGTGTGTTAGGCTGTGTACCAAGGCAGCTGGAGAGCCCGTGGCTCGGGGCTGCTTTTTTGCTGATGCTGGTGTGCACAGGAGCCAGGGAGGACCACACTGCCAAATGCTGCGCGTACAGGGCTTGCCTGCTGCAGATAGGAGGTGTCATCTGACTCTCACCACCAGGAATGCTCTGATGAACTCAGGAGGTCTAACCAAACTTTTCTTTGCTGCAGCTGTGATGTTTTCCTCATGCCCCTGCCTGCGCTCTGCGCTCTCTGCTGTAAACATGCCCACCCAAAGAGCCTGAGAGAGGATGGCTGCGATACACTGCTGCCAGACTGAGATGTATGTTTGCCCTGTGAAAGCTTGTTGAGCTTCCCTTTCCCCTCTCCCCGAGTGCTTGTTATGATTGCAGAGCAAAATCACTGAGGTCCCACGAGCACCAGTCTAAACTGTTCCCTCTCCTGCCCTTCCACCATCCCGGGAGAGGACCTGCAGCCCTGGGGACCAGTTTGGCAGGGCAGCTGTGAGGACACCCAGTTTTCTTTTTCTCTTGCCCCTGCATGTGAGGGAATAAAACAGGTTACTTTTCCTGTGATTCATTTTTAAAACCTTTCCCTTCAATGAGCCGGCTTCACAAAACAGCGCTCACTCAGGTTCTTTTAAGGGCTTTCCAGCACTGACTTGCCAGGCAGATTATGGAAATAGACTTTTTCATAGTATTTGGCCCTCTTGGGCCAAGTTCAGCTGTCTTTTCTGGGCCAGCTGGCTTCTGGGTGCCAGAAGAGCTGCAGTTTATTCAGATGGTGGCAAAAGCTTGGCACAATGAAGCCTGCATGCTGGGTGTCTTGCCCACACCACGCAGTGCCTTGGCTGCAGATGAGCGTGCAGAGGCCCAGGGTGAGTGGGCTCTGAGCAAGGTGGTTCCCCATGAAGGTGCCCATAGAAAGCCTTCCCCAATGAGTCCCAGCACTGGTGGTCCTCACAGGCTCCCCAAAACCTGAAATGTGTCCTGTATGCATGCATGTGTCCTGGAAGAACTACACCATAAAAGCAAAGCACAAGCAGGGAGCAGGTGAGCTGGGTCTGGTTGGGAGGAGGAGCAGGGCTTTTGCCCATGGCATGACACTTCCCAGGAATGATTTGTAGGCATGGGTGTATGCTGTTGGGGCTAGGATTACAGACAATGAGATGTTTTCTGTGGCAACATGCAGCAGAGGGTGTGCTGTGCATTGCCTGCTCTCAGCTTAGCTGGCAGTGCCTGTGAGGATGGGAGGAAAGCACACAACATCCTCCGTGGGAGAGGAAGGCTTGGTGAAGCCTCTGGATGCTGCTTACCATGTGCTGGCCTCGCTCAGCCATAACATCCCAGAACTGAGTTACCCAACAGCATGAGCCATGCTTGTAATTGCCAATCAGATATCCACATATATTTATTATTTACCAGCACGTGCTTTATTGGCATTCACTACAAGCTCTTAATGAGGTGTCGGTTTTAATGGCAGCCATGAAGTTAATGACTGGGAGGTGGAAGTATCCTGTCTGAGCCCCCCCAGCTCCTGTCCTTGTCCCCACCGAGCCAGCGATGCCCCCTTCAGTGCCCTCCTTCCCAGCCTGGGAGGAGAGGCAGGATGAGGCTGTGCTAGCAGAATGAAGCCATGCCCTGTGCTCCTCACCCTGCAGATTTGCGAGGCTTGGGCTCACCCCGGCCCACTTTCAGGGATGCAGCACGACAGATGCAAGGCAGGCACGGCAAGTGGAGGCTCCCATTATTTTGGCCTTGGGCTCTTTACAAGCACTGGCCTTCTTGAGAGTCACCCGGCGTTTGGCCAGATCCCCAGTGGCTTTGCACATTCCTTTTCTTTCTCTGAATGAATGGTCTAATCTGGCTGGAGGGCATTGCAAGGCCCAATAGCCAGTTTGCTGCACCTGCTCATCAAGGATTGAAACACCTGCCGTGGTCGGGGCTTAGCATTTAAGTGCTGCTATTTGAAGACAAATCTTGTCTTTTGTCTCTGCCTGAGCCTGGTCACCATCTCCCCCCCTTTAAAAAAAAAAAAAAAAAAAAAAAGGAAGAAGAAAAAAGGCCATGCATTTTTTGGACAGAGCTTATTTTTTCCTCTGACTTTCCAGCGAAACAACCCTTGCTTCCCCTGTTAAGAGAATTGCTGGGAAATATTACTCACACAGTCACAGAGGAGCAGGAGCACTTTCCTTTAGCCTGCAGCTATGTAAAAGGGCCTATGCTGGTGCTGAAGCGCTCCAGTGCTCAGCAGTTACGCTCCGAAGCGCTGCGGTGCTGGCTTGGTAGTAGCCGTCAATGCCGTGCAATGAAGCGATGCTCTTATTGAAAGCAGATGTTCTTCCTCCACACAGACTGCTACCTACATTTTGACCTTTCAGCATTTTTTTTTTCCAGGTTGTTTTCTTGTAACAACAAACAACTAACATCAAGTCGGTAGCTAATGTGGGTCTTATTTAGTGAATAACCAGAAGGAAGTTGTACATCTTGTGCCAGTAAATTAGGAGGTAAGGAGGTAAGATTTTGTCTAAGCAATTTGATATCTTTTTTTGAAGAATTTGTATATTTGGGTGACTAAGGTACTTGGACTGTGTAAGGAAGCCATGGTTTTGCAAGGTCTGTTTATTAAGAGGTTGGAAAGACATAAAATGCACTAAATAAACTGGACAAGGTCCTGCTGATACATCTCCAAGGGTAACAGAAAGCACAAAATATCTTTCTAGCAGCTCCCAGAAGGTGCATTCTTGAACCAAGTTCTCCAACGCTTCTATCTCAGTGATCTGAAAGGAAACAAAATCACGTTGGGCATAAAGCAAACAAAGGCTGCGAGGGAGGTAGGTGAGGAAGGGCTGACTGCAGAGAAGTGAGCTGGGCAGAGCCACAAACTTGAGCAAAAATGCCAGGAAAAGCATCCATACTCAGTGTAATAGAGAGGGCTCCTCGGTCTTCCCAAGTGCAACACCACCTGGACAGAGCAAGGAGCTGGCATGAAGGGCCAGGGAACAAATAAATGGGGAACAAATTTAGGCCCCAAAAAAGAATATATTCATTCACTGATGGTCAGCATATGAAACTCTCTACCTTGCGTACAAGATGATCAAAGACAGAGCCAATTTTCTGGGGAACAGCTACTAGTAAAAGACAAGCAAGAGATGCTGTGTTCATCTGCACAATTGGATGAACTTGCTGCAGGGCACAAATCGGTTGCTAGAAGGCTGAAGAAGAAATTTCTCCCACAGGTAGCTTGGATAGAGGGCTACGTGCTCCACAAATGCCTCAAGAGACAGGAGAAGCCCATGCCAGTGCACTGGGAGCTGAGCCCAAGCCTCTTTCATGAAAGACACAAAGAGTTTTTAAGAATTTCAATTGGCTGAGTCCTCACACAGTTTTATGTCGTGGAGCCGTTGGTGTCTTTGTGACTGTGGCATTTGTTGCAGCTAAAGGATAAGGAACTGCCCAGTGGGAGCAAGGCTGGGGATGAGTATTCTGTTTTTGCCTTTGCCTGAAGCATTTAGCGGGAGGCCACTGTGGGAGGTGGGATGTCAGATGTGATTTGATCTGGCACAGGTTTTACTGATATAAATTCCCTTGGCTGTTGCCTTTCAGAGGCTACACCAGCAAAAACATAAAACAAAATAAAGATCAGAGGCAACTCTACTTGCACATCCTTAGCAGTAAAGAGAGAATATCTTCATTATCCTTTGCCTGCGAGGTTAATCATACAGGACTGTCATCCTTTCTAACTACTTATGAATTTTAACTAGTGTTGTCTGGTGGAATATGATTCAAAGGAGAAGAAATTTCATGTTGCTCTACCTGGAGGTGCTTGTGGCTTTGCCCTCTACATGGTGCAACTCCCTGCTTTCTGGCAACATGGCAACAGGATGGGCTGTGCCTCAGATACACATAACACACAGATTAGCCCGTAGTGCCAGACCCATGCCTCACTGCCACAAATTTTTAGTGTTTCTCAGATGTAAATTCATTTTACAACATATTTCCTCCAGTGGGAGACTCAGACTAGGCTAATTCTCAATTAACATTAAAAAAAAAAAAAATCAGCAAGAAAAAAAATCTCAGTGTCTTTGAAGTGGAGGATGCTATTCAAGTAACTTACCATAGAGAGTTAATGGTTACAGTGCAGTGGGTGGAAGTAAAGCCACTGCAGGTGTGTTTCTTAATGAGGTGCTAATTGGGCAGGTGCACATAAATAGGGGGACAGGGAGGGCTCCCAGCTATGGGGCCAAAGAGGATTCTGTGCTGGGGAGGGCATTGCTGCAGCTGGAAGAAAGATTTATTTGTTTGATCTGTGACATTATCTGTGTGTAATCAGCAGAACAGGAGGTTGTTGGTGCTGGTAATAAGGAGAGGGCTGTGTACTGGAGGAGTGATGTGGGTAATGAAGGCTTGAAGAGATAAGATGGGAGTGCAGGGGATGGGACTGCTGCTTGCATGCTTGCTCAGGAATAGAGCTGAGTTATTTGTAGGGATACTAGGAAAAAAAAAGTGAGGCTTAAAGGAGAAGTTGTCTGGGTGTTAGAAGATGTTTTGGGGATGTGCAGTGGCAACTTTGTTGACAGGGATAGTTCTGAGCTCATTGAATCAGCTATCTTTGTCTACCAACTGCCACTGCACATGTCTTGCCTGGAAAGAAAAAGTACATACGATAAAAGAAATACAGAGGAAAATAAAGTGTACTTATAAAAGAGAAAAAGAACAGGGTGGTGTTCTCCCTGGAGCTTGCAGGTAATCGGTACTCTCCTCCATTTCCAGAGAAGATGAGCCCTTGTAGTAACCTCTGTTCAGCCGTGTACTTCTTGAGTTTTCTCTCTGCTTAGGAGAGAAGGTAAGAACAGTGAGATATTATTCACTTAGCTTCTGGAGTACCTATATTAACAGGTTACAAGCATGAACAGTATACAGCACAAAGATTTTCTGTGCTTATGTATTAAAGCCATCCTCTTCCCATCCACTATTTCTTGCTAGAAGGCTCACTGGTGGACTCTGGTGGCTTTTTTTTTTTTTTTTTTTTCATTTTGGCTTAAAAAGCAATTTGTAATTAGCTTTCCTCTACCATGCTCCCTCCCTGCCAAAACAAACTTGTCAATAAAAGTCTGGTGTTTAGATGCAAAAAAGATGTACATTTAATTAAATGTGAAGCTGGTTTGTGAGAAAGGAACGTATGGAGAAGCCACTAAAGAGTGTCACGCAGAGTGTAAAGAGCTGGAAGCAAATGTTTGAAAAAAAGGAACAGCGTGGATATTACGACCTCAAGCCACAAACATTGCAGCAGGGAAGCAAATGGTAGAGCCAGCAGTTTCTGGGTACTTGGGGAAAAAAAAAAATCTGCCAGTCACACTGAATTAAGGCCTGAGAAAAAAAACATCATGAGACTTGAGAGAGCTGTGTTTGCAATGTATGTGTAGAGAAGCAGATCTGGTGGGCGACTGTGCATGCTATGAGAGGACTCCATTTCCACATCTTCACCAGCTCCGCTAAACAAACATACGTTCTTGTTAAACATTTCTCCTGAGATGACAACTATTGACAATACATCTTCTTGAAGCATATGACAGCTATCAAACAGAAATAGCTGGTGGTTTACAAAGTTTCCATTATTCTCTAATTGCTGAAGGAGCTGGAGGGTGTGACTGGCAGCCTGACATTGGGAATGCTTTAGCAGTTACTGTTTTCACAGTGAGTTTCTGCACAAAATTTGTCAAGTGCAGAAGTTGTGCTCTGACATCAGAAGTGTTGATTCAAGGGAAGCATCAGTTTGGAGCCTTCTGTTCAACAGCAGTCTGAGAGGATACACACTCTTTAGGAAAAACGTGTGCGTCAGCAGTGATCCACTGCTATAAAAACTTATGCTGGGAGTCAATTCATTCGAGCTTGTTGGGTGTTTCGTGCGCTTCTCATCTCATGTTACTGAAGACAGACAATGCTGACTGAGGAGAAGAAAAGATTTCTCTACAGTCTTCAAATGTGCAAACAACACGAGGCTCTAGTTTGATCTCTGTGTGGAGGATGCTGTTGTTGTGAAACACTCGCATGCTGTCCAAGAGCTGCTATGACATGCTGTTGCATTAAGCTGAAATCAGCACAATATGCACACAACAATGAGGATTATAAAGTTTATTTTCTTACATTGGGAGAATCATGTAAAACTTCCGAAAAGTGATGAAGCTTACTATCCTCCTTGAAAATGAGGGAAATTATAAAACAGTTGTTAAAAAATCATTTTGTACTGTTTGTTAATGGACATATTCCAAGCATCAATTACAAAAGAGTAGACACTGCATTAATCTGCAGGTGAAACACCTTAGCAAAACTGCAGTTGATAGTGTGTGAAAATAAGCTTCCCTGATGCTGAGACAAACTTGTTTTCCAAGGAAAGTAGAGTGCAAAGAGAGGGATTGGAATTATTTCCTTTGGTGGCATTTGTTAAAAATGCACCTATTAGAGCCGAGAAACATGCTGAATTCCTCTTCTGGGAGAAAAAAAAAAAAAAAAGTTCCAAATCCTACACAACAATTCAGGTATTTCAATATCAGACATAGGGTTCAAGTTCTAACTGGCAAAATACTGTGGGGAACAGGGAATGCATGGACAATCATTGCCTGAAAACAGACACACGGCACTCCAATGATTTTGGGGTCAAGAGAAGAACTATGACTTCTCAATAGCGTTTTGGACCTTCAAAGGTATTTCACTTCACCAAAACCATTACTGGCACCTGGGAAAATTGTCCCAGACAAAATAGTCCAACACTGTTCAGTGGTCACAAGGTTGTGATTGTAGTTGATCATTCCGATTCTTGGACTATGCGAGTTACAAGAAGCATTACTTTTCTGCAAACATTTAGTTAACTTTTTTTTTTTTTTTTTTTTTTTTTTTATTATTCTCATCTATCTGAGCTAATGTAAAGTCATGGAAAAGCTTGCTTCTTGTTTCTGTTCAGGCTGCAGATGAGAGCTGAAGATAAACAGCCTTCAAATTGCCTCTTGCTAAACACAAACAAATACAGGAAGACAGACAAATATCAGCAGCATATGCATGAAAGTTGTTTAATAAATGGTGGTGTATATATAATATGTCATAGATGGCTGTCTCAACACCATTTCTACCTCCCCTGCCATGCCAACTTTGGCTGTCAGTCTTCAATAAATTTGTTAACAACTGCCACCATTCCTACCTGGTGCTTTCTTAACCAGGAGGAAAATAAGCATCTTGTGGTAAACAGCCAAACAAACAAGCAAACAAACGAAAAAATCAGACTTCCTATTTATATCTAGGTATCTTATACAGAGAATGACAGGAGTAGGTGGCTGGAAGGAGACAGGGTGTCCAGCCGTGCTGCTCCTGCTGCACTGAGACCATGGTTTTGCCCAACTCAGTGCTTAAACACCCACGAGGAGGATTTTGATCTCACAAGCTAATCTGCTCCAATGTTGTAAGTGGTGAATATACCAAGACAAGCAGTCTATAGTACCTTTCTAATTATTATGTTTTCCCTATGCATTAGTTATATCTCCTTTGTCCCTTCATAAAGCAGCTATTCTTGGCCTGCGCTCAGTGGAGATGAGGATTAACAGGCCATATTTCTCATTAAAGCAGCATCCTTTTGTGTACCGGGAGGTTCTGCCTGTCGTGTGTTTTACTCTTCCTCCTCCCTGCCAAGGCAGATCCTGTCTGCCAGCCTCTCCCTGTAGTCCTTCCTGCTTTCTGAACTTCAGATTTTTGGGATTCAGAGCCTAAAGCCAGGCTCGCTGCCCCAGGTGAAACTTCAGGGCAATTTGAAATAATCGTTCTCAATGGCTGTCACAGAACAGGCACATTCTCCAGCTGAATGAACAGTTCAGTGAACAGTTTTCACTTTCTGTGAAAAAAAAAATACATATATCCGAAAGGCAACATTGCAATGCTTGCTCAGCTTGAAGTGCACCATGGCCACCACATCTTTTCAGCAGTGTCACTGTTCAGCTAGTCTGTGCACTGTTTTTTTTTTTTCCTTTTCTATTTACAACTGAAAACACAGCAAGACAAAGGCCATCACGGGGGACCTGCTTTTTAATTGTGTGAGTCCTAGCACAAACCGGCTCTCACCTCCTCTCAATCCCCACAGTCAGGGATTCACACTCTGATTTGCAGGGACATCAGTCCCCCCATCAATGTCCTCCAGGACCTGGTGTTAACCATGAAATAAGGGCTGCCTTTTGGGAGGAGATGTGTGGGCTGCGTACCTGGCTTCATGGTTCATGGTACCTGATGATGTTCAATGTCAGAGAAGCTGTAGCTGAAATGCCAATCTCATGGCCAGTTTCAGTCAGAAAGTGATTACAGATAACGTTACATCTCTTGTTGAGTTTGTTATTTTACAGAGCTGTTAACATTTCCCTGCAAAATGAATCCCAGACCACAAATGGTGCTTGAGGTGTCAGTATCAACCACCAGCTTGGGATTCACCTGCTTCCTTCAGGAGGCTGCTCAACAGCTTGTGCTCTTTTTTAAGGAATTATTTATTTCCAGAAACAGCACAAATATTTTCTATGCTTGTCTTCAGGAGTTGGGCATCGTGTGGTCCCTGAATTCCTGTCACTAATGAGGCACTCTTAACTAACTCAGTTCCTCAGGGAATGTCAGTGTCTAGTCCGAGATGTGGTGTTTATCCTCTCAGATTGACTTGCACCCAAACAACCAGGCAAACACTGCCTTAAGGTGGCAAAATTATTCTAAAAGAGAGTCTATTTCACTGGACATCAAACTAAAACAGAATAGGTTTTTTATGTCATTCATTACCAAAGGTGCTAGTGCCAACTTGCAGCAAAAGGAACAGAGAAATCTTTCTTCACTTTCTGCACAACCATAGCATACAACTATTTTGCTTATTTCACACCCTGTTTTCCACAAGTTTCACGCACAAGCATCAGGATTGTTGCCTTCTTCATTTCTGCCTAAATCAGAATAAGATGTCTTGCTTGGCTCGATAGCAGTTGTGGTATTGCTACCACTCCAGAGCACCCATGGGAGGAATTGGCATCAAAGTCCTGACAGCAGCCAAGGTAAGATGCAAGGAGCACAGCCACACGCTGTTGGCCTGTCACTGAGGTGGTACCAAGCACCCTGGGCAGCAGCACCTGCCCCAGAGCAAATCCTGCAGCACTGAGCAGCCAGAAGATGCCGATGTATCAACTCAGGACCTCATCCCTTTGACAGACCTTGAACACAACGTCTAGGAAACAGCAGCTTACAAGTATAGACAGACAAGGGTCAACGGTGGGCCAGGTTCTCCTTCTTGCCTCCCCACCTCTGCCTCCACCTAAAAACCTTGTTGAATAATGTTACGGCATGAGGCTGGGGGCCAGGGGAGGAATAGCTCCTCAGGGTCTCTAGCATCTCTTGGTGTGGCAGTTTTTATAATGAAATTAGTTGATGCTGAAAAGCAAACAAAAAAGCCAAAAATATGTCTCGCTTTCAGAATTTCATAATTGAAACCTTAAACATTAAGAGCACAAGATTTGCCAAACACAGGTCTCAGATTTAGTAGTTTTTGTTCATGGTCTTCAGAGTTAAATGCCTGGAATCTGGTAATCTTGCATTACGAACTAATTTTAAAGACTGTATTATAAAATTAGTTTCAAATCCCTTCATTCCATTTAAAACCATAAATATATATAATGCCATTTTAGACCAAAAATTGAGCAAAGCATCAGCAGGAGATGTAGCCTGATTACTGTGCATGTTTAAAAGGAAATGCTGTGCATGTTTAAAAGAAAAATACACTTAAACGCTGTGACATTCGGTTTTTAAGAAACCCAGTTTAATTATATTTTCCCTAATTAAGGATTTCATTATAAGGGATCACATGATTTAATTATATCAATACCCTAAAGACCTGATTGTGAACATAAAATGTGGATTAAAAAGATGCCTCATCACTTAATTACCTGCTAGATTGGAACAGATCCATGTTGTAGGTCAAAAGGGACATAAAATGCAGGCTTCTGCCTCCTTCTTTGTTGTGTGAAGGGCTCTGTGCACGGGGAGAGTGAGGGGGGAAGAGCTCTTGTGCATGTAATGGGAGTGATAATTACCTGTGAACAGCTTTATAAGCATATATTGAGAAATTCAACATAGGTTTATTTATTTATTTATTTAAAGGCTTTGGTGCACTGGTAGTAGAGGTGAGCTGCATTGTCCATCCAGCAGCCCGGTGAATGCCTGCGTATCTCTTCTTCCCAATACACAAGCTCTTGTACTTTCAAAGGAAGATGTCAAGCAGTGGGAAACCTTCGGCTGGGGGTGCAGCTCCTCCCGAAGTGAGCAGATGGGTACCCAGCACCGCCGCGTGTAGCAGGGGCTGGGGCTGTCTCTCCGAGAGCCTCCAGCACCAGACCCCTGCGGTGGCCACATGTCTAGAGACTCCCAGCCTCCAAACAGCTTGAGCCAGAACGGGGGAAGGAGGGGAGGAAATCTTCTGGGACATCAGTGCAAAGCTGGTTGCTGCAATAAATTTTAACCTGCTCAAGCTTTGCTTTCCGCACTTTCCTCCCTTTCCTACCCTCTAAACAGCTTTTTCCCTTTCCAACTTCCTTCCATATCCCTTACAAGCTCCTATCTTGTAAAATTAGAAATCTGACCTTTGCACATGGTGATCCCACACTACAGAGCATCATCACTCAGCAAGAAAAGATCTTGTGGAGGCTAGGTGCAGGTTTGTCAGTGCCCAGGGCAGTGTTGCGTGAAGAGGGCTGAGCCTTGTGGAAAATCACCATAAGAAAGATCGCCATAACTTTTTGAAGGAACTGAAGGGATGAAGCATATCCACATCAGGTTTGTTTTTAACTCTTCCTGTCCCAAAAGCCAGCTTTGCCCTTACCCAGACCCTGTTCTGATGTGGAAAATGGCTCCTGAAGGAAATATTGCACAGCCACCAGGAAGGAGGGTCTGGGAAGAGGTGCTCTGTTTTCTAGGGAAGAAACCCCCAGGCACATGAGGGTGGGTGCCCTCTTAAGAAAGAGGACAGCCTTCAAAGTGTCCCTTTCCTTTCTGGGGAATGCCTGGTGGCTGAAGTAACCCACATCCTCCGACATCACCCTGCTGTGTCCCTGCCTGGCATAAGCTAGGAGAACAATTCCTGAGAGCAACTTGTGTAGCAAAGCTAGGTGAGATCGAGGTCTCCTGGCTGTAAGGCAATTCCTTAGAAAGTACTGCTGAAAGGTGATACATCCCAGATAATTTCTATGGCCTTACCAAGGGCACCAAGTGGAGCTGGAGGGTCTGTGAAACTGTGAGTTTTTTAGGGCTCTTCCCAACAAACCTTGACAAATCATCATGTATCACCCCATTCCTCCTGCCCTGGAGTCATGAACACCCCAACCCTCCTGCCCTGGGGGCATGGCCACCCCATCCCTCCTGCTCCAGCACAACGAGAGCAAGGAGGAGGCTTTGTGCCTGCTGTGCACAATGGGGCAGTGTGCCTGAGCGATGTGAAGCAAGGGAATACACTTGACTGCTAAATTAACATCTGCAAGTGGCACAGTGCTATGGGATGAAGACCCATTCCTTTTACTTTGATTTGATCTTATTTTTCTAAGCAGGGAAATGCCCCAGTGACAGAATCACTGCAGATGGCATCACAAAGCCCCGGCTGGCACCAGCTGAGTTGGCACAGTAAGATTATCATGTTCGAGTTTGTGTCTGTCTTTTCTTTTTTCCCTGCTTTGCTGTGCTAATAACATTTCTGTTACCACATAAGCTTCAGTCAGCTCTCAGAAGGAGAGATACCAACATAAAAAGTAAATTTCATAATCACTGGCAAAAGAAAAAAAAACAACAAAAAACAGATTGCAGAAAAAGCTAAGTGGTGCTAGTCTATTTTTTGTTCTTATTCTTTCTGTTTCCCTCCCAATCTCTGTCTCTCACACCCAGGCTTAAATAGGGGCTGGAATTGAAGTCGTGGGGTCTCCAGGGCAGTACTGCAGAGCAGCACTGCTTAATGGGGCAGCTGGTGGAGAGAGCCCAGCACATGTTTCCTTTGCAGTTTTCATCTTCATACTTCACAAGGCCCAGGGACTGATTGATGGAATTCTTTTTTCTTTCTTTTTTTTTAAACATAGCTTTCTCGAGGCCTAGAGCCTGCTTCTCTCAGCCACACTGAACATATGTCCACATATTCCCTTGGGCAGTATTTAAATGTGTGCATCCATGTGGCTGTATTTGTTTAGTGTGTGCTCCCACTGATCTAATGGGACCTTTCCCATGACCCATTGCTTCCCTAAGTTTGCCACTTGCTGCTGTCAGGCGAGAGAGGCTTTAACTTGGATGGCTGTAGCTGTAAATGAATGGGATTTTTTTTTCCCCTTTCAGTCCTTTCGACTGAACCCTCTTGCTGATGGATCATCTAACACAGTTCGGTTGAGAACCCTTCCTCGTGCTGTTAAAAAAACCAGCCAAACCTAAACAGACCCCATCTGTTACAAACCCATGTCGATTTTTGTGAATGCAAAATCAGTAGGGCTTCTCTCTGCTTGTTAATATACCATCCTCTGAGACCAACACTCACTCCTCGCAAATGCCCAGTGAGATGTACGTTGTATAATGTATGTCATTTGCTACAGTGGTAGCTCTGACACTGAACTTTTTGGTAAGAGGGAAAGCAGTGGCTATGCACAGTGATGACTTTTCTTTGAGGAGGCACTGTGTGATTTTGCATGGCATTTAGTTTTCCCAAGGTAAACAGCTCAGGGAGACCAGAAACAGAATAAAGCAGAATAAAAGCGGTTTAGGTGTGTCTCTAAAGACATTTCTAGCATACCCAATCTGCTCAAATAATACCAATATGGCTCAGAAGATGAGATTCAAAGCACACTATTTACATTTCCAATTAATGCAGTTTCATGGAGGGACCCGATCATATCATACCTTCTCTCTGTCTTCCTTTTGCAGCTAAAGGCTTGAAGAATCCCACAAGACACAGGTAAAAGAGGTGTTTGAATGGGTATAGGAACCATGGCTGGCTTGACGTAGTTCACAAGGGGAAAAGCTATATAAATATTCCATAATCAGCATATGCACACACTTGATGTTGTGCCAGGAAATACCACAGTAAATGTAAATATATATATGCAGGGTAAAATAAAAAATATCCTAGAGTTCTTGATTAAGAATCAGTCTCTCCTGTGCACACCGATGCAGTGAGACCATCCCTGCCCCAGTGTACATCAGTGGAAGTGCAGTGGGCTGAGAGCTGAGGCGAGCTGCCCTCATGGCACCGCCAAGATGTGCATGGGACATTTCTCCTCCTTCCTTCTGGCAAATGCCTTCAGCCTTGTACCGTGCCACCTCCCCCTGATGCCACACTGTGCCAAGTCGTGCTCGAGGTGGGGCTGACAGCAAACCTTCCATTCCTGTGTCCTGGGCAAAGGTTTGGGCTTCCTCGTGGAGCCCCTCTGCATGGATCGTGCTGGCAGCCAGGAAGAGCATATGGGAGTTCACCTTGGAAATCCAAATGTCAGCTGCAAACCTAGGTTCAGCTATCTGTTGTAAATTGACATAGGCTGAGGATGAAATTGCTGAAGAACAGGAATGAATATACAAAATACAGAGTGTTTGTAAAACTGTATTTTCTATCAAGGACAACTATGCTAGGAATATCAGTAGGACACGTGTTATGGACTGAGAAACAACACAAGAGAACTCAGTCATCCTGAGACTAAACTGACTTTTCATTAGAGAATTATTTACTAAACAAGAGGACAGCCGCTGTAGTCCCACACACGGGACTGACTTCCCAGGGTTGACTTTCCAGGACTGCCTTATATCTCTTCCCTCCTTCAGCCTCCTCTCATGTTTCTCCACGGAGCTCAGAGAAATGACAGTCTGGCCAAAAAAAGGTGATGTGAGAGAATGCTGAAAGTTGAAGTGAGCAAAACCTTTGCCCAAAGACCATAGAAAGTGATGACAGTTCCTCTCTGGAGCAGGTATCAGAACCTTGAAGACCCTTGGCCTCTTGCTGTGTATTCATTACTTGTCCTCCTTGCTCCAGTTTCCTCTTCATCATAATGGGATGGTTCATCAGGATGTCTTCTGCTTAGGGCCCCAGCACTTTTGGGTTACCAGCATGGTGCCACTGTTGTAGTTCACCGAATGCTGAGGCTCCCAGACTCACAAAGCTCATGTTAGAGCATGACCTGCACACAGAGCGGTGATAACACACACCTACGCAGTTCATAAAGGTTCTCCCCAAAGCTCTCGCTCAATCCTCACCCGTGTGGATCAATCCTCACCAGTGTGACAGCGTGGTCATGTTGCCTCCCACGGGAAGGTTTTAAACAGTTTTGCACAGCAAGCCACCACTGAGCAAATGCTGAACACAGATGCTATATCCAAGATGCTTTTAATATTTAGCATGATAAGCACAATTAAAATATTATAACATCAATTTCTAACATACTTCTATATTTTTAAGGTCCATTCTGTTTTTTATTTTTGTGTTTCTCTCTCCTTACTGGTGGCAAAAATTCAGAGGAAACACATTCACTGCCAAAAGCATGAGTAACAAAAGCCATCAGGTTACCTCAGGGGCTGAAAAATTACAGCATGTTATTATACATATGGTAAGTCCCGCTGTAGAGATGTTGCCATGTGATCTTTTCTTGAGATATTAATCATCGGTGTTTGTGTCACTCTCAAGAGGAAGCTTAAGGTGAGGGAAAAGCTTATTTACCCCTTTCAAGGAAATACTTATTTTCAAGATGATTTTTAACATTATTTTATTTAACCTACTGAACAGTGCACTTGCTGGAAAATAATCTGGGAATGAGTGACCAGTGCAGCATCCTGATTTCGCTAGAGTTTTTGGGGACTTTTTTTTATTAATTATTTTCATTTCTAGGTTAAGGGCCTCAAGAGCATGGCAGGCACCAGCCATCTGCACCACTGCCTTCAAGTATTTAAGGATGATTGGAGACACCAGTTTGTACATGCACTTTGAGACTGTTAGACAGAAAACTCCAGAGGCATGTACCAAATACATATGATGTAGACATTTAATATTGGTGGAGCATGAGGATCTTTCCCAATACTCTAGTACCACACGTTTATCAAGATTTATTTTACAAAAGTCAGAATTAATGATGTAAAATGTTTCTGGGCTACTCCTTTGACAACCTGTTAATCAATCTGGGCTTCTCACTGCAGTAGACACTGCTGAACATCCTTACAACAGAAAGCAGTTCTGGTTTTTACCTTCACATAAAGATGGCATCTGGCTTTTTACCAAAATAGTTTGCTTCCTAATAACATAAGTTGGTGAAAATACGATGAAAGAAAGTTACAAATTTTGATAAGGTACATTCTCAATCACTTGCATCATGAAGAAGAAAATGTGGTTTCATCACCTACAGAAGTAGCTACTTTTCGTGATTGAAATAATGTTGCTCATCTTTGCACTAAAGTACTTTGGGTGCCTTTTAGCTTGTTTAACAAATAGCACTGTTAGAATGAAACACTACAATACACACCAGGCATACAGTAATGCTGGGGGTGCTGAGGTATTCCTCACAGATGAGGAACTGGCCTTGCAATGGGACCCTGCATCCCAGGCCCTGCATCACCAGCTGTTATTCACCAGGGATATCCTGGTCTAACTTCCCCTGTGGTGTCTTTGTCTTTCACACAGAGCGTGCTTACTCTAATATATTTATTTTTTTTTTTTTTAGTATCACATGCCAATCATTTATTTTTGCACATCTTTACCAGTCCATTAAATATGTGTTTCCATCCTTGGCTATCCTGCATGCATTTCATTCAGACACTCAAATTCATCCAGATCAAGTATTTTTTCCTGTGCTGATGACCTGAAATCTGTTCTGTGCAAGAGGACACAACTGGGATGTGGAAGCATGGCAATACATCAGTGCTGCCAGACTATACATCAGTTTCTGGTGGGGGCTTCTATAAATTTACCAGGTGTGTTTCCTGTGATCACTTTTGTGCAATGATCACTTTTGTGCAAGATCAGAACATTTTTTAGGCATTTTTTCTGATACTGAGTGAAATTCCTCATTCCTTGAGTCTGTTTCTTTCTGGTCCATCTCAGGAATAGGATGTCCTTTGCCAGTAGCTGCTCTGACCCCACCATTTACCTCCCACAGCCACCTCCCTCCTCTCTGCTGAGATTGCCAGTCATTTTGGCAGCTTTGATTCTTCTTCTCAGTTTTACCCCTTGTGCCTTTGTCTATACGGGGATTCAAGTTACTCTGGAGCAGGATGAGATCCAAAAGTCAATCTCACATTCTGGTTTCATCAGAAATTGGCTTGATAAGAGTTCTGAAGTGCTTACGGCCCTAATGTGAGCCGTAGTAGAGGACTACAGATGCTACTATTGTCATCTTCTGTCCTTTTATAATGAAATGGCCATATCCCTTTGTAATGGGTTATTTTGGTGTGTTCTTGCAATGTGACATATGAACTATAAGAGGAGTGCTGAACATAGAGCAAGCAAAATAATTTCTCCCCACTTGAAGGTCTCAGCTGGAGTGCTGTGTCCAGCTTGGGGCACCATGCTGCAAGAGATGTGCGGACCAATTGGAAATGGTCCAGGGAAAAGTGATGAGAGAGCTCAAAAACATAACCTATGGGGAAAAGCTGAAAAGACTGAGGTTGTTTAGAATAAAGACAGGACTAAGAGGAGACCAATAACATAAATTCAGCTATGTAAGTGGTTGCTGCAAAGAGGAAGGAAATAAACTCTTCTCTATATCGATGGTGGATGGGACAAGAAAAATGGGCTGCAGTGGAGGACTGCAGATGGGTGCAGCGTTGGCTTTCTGATTAGGTGGAGCAGCAGGCTGAATCTGTGCAAGATGATCTGAGAAGTAGAGAAAGAAGGAAATCCAGAGCTCAGATTGTCCCTCCCCAGTGCAGTCCACACCTGTAAAAGTAATGTGTTCGAGAGCAGAGCAGAGAAGGAGCCTGAGGCTGGAAGGAATGATGACAATCAGGCCAGCTGTGGGGAGAAACAAAATGTTTGTTTGGACAATTTGCATCTGTTGCTTTTCTTAACCGGATAAGAGAGTACACTATGTAATATACACACACCAGCCTCACTTACCGACAGAGACTTAAAATATTTATATCATAGACAAACAATGCCAAGGAACTCCCCTACAAATGCAGTGATTTAATAAACACAGTACTGCAATGTAGCATTTATCTTTATTATATATAATCAGCTGTTGCTTTTACTTGGGTAGAGTCAAACTGAGCCAAGGTAAGACGAGAGGGTTGGAAGGTTCCCACTTCCCCAGTCCCAGACATACGCACCTTTTTGGCACTTGTGAGCACATATGGGACTTAAGACTGTGTGAGGCACAGCTCAGCACATCCTGCTCCATGAGTCCATGAAGCAACTGGCAAGCCCAGAGACCTAATGTGCTCTCCCCTAGCAGACAGTTTCTTTCCTGTGCCTTCAGCAGGCAGTAAGTATAAGCATCTTCCATACCTCCACTGATAAAGCATATATGTATTTATCTAGGATAAAGATGCACATTTTTTCCCAAGCAATGGTCTTACTGAAAACACAGGTTACCTCTTATGTGAAGATCTTTATTCTGGGCACTTGGCACCAGGCCTCAGACAAACCCAACTCAGTGCTAGCAATTCAGCTGTTATCAGTACAACAGTGAAGAAAATAGTGAAGGTGTGACTTTAAAGGCACTCTCTAATTAAATGCTAATACTATATAAATCATTTAGGGAATGATTGGCAGAACAAACTATCTCAGGTGCTTTTTCTCCTTCAAGAAAACACTGTTAGTAGTTGCATACACACATGAAAAAAAGAGCAAACGAGAGCTGAAGTAATGGGTATTTGTCAAAGGTACTCATAATCTTTATAAAGCTAGGCATTTTTTTCATTTGTTTCTGAATGTGATCTAGTCTGAAGCTTTAACTTTTTCTCTAGCAACACATTTCTTCTACATTCATGTAAAATAGTGCCCCCAAAAGCACTTCTTTAACAAACCACAGTTTTTAAATAAAGCTTTGCTTCCGAAGAAAGAACTTCAGAAATTGTTCCAAAGTCAGAGTGGAAGCTGGCCCATTCTGCTCAGACTTGTGAAAACATGATGCCAGCAGCTCAGAGAGTGGTGTGAACAATTTTTGTACAGTTTGAAGATGCAAATGGATATAAACGCACAAATATTACACTGAAGGAAAACTTACTCCCCAGTCAGTGTGATGCCAGAACTGTGTCCCTTAGCAGATTCTTTTCCACATGACTTTATCTCAGCTCACAATAACCCCAGTGGCCCCTCCCCACCAGGTTTCTGACATGTCCAGACCCACCCCACTTGAGCCCTATATTGATCTACCCAAATAACACTGGCCTACATGCCCCTAGTGCTTTTCTAGACAGGGTTATTTCCCTCCCCACCTCCTTCTGACTGAATGTTTATTTAGAAAACAACTTGTTTCATGTCAAAGCAGGGATAAAATTGCCTAAGATGGACATCACTAGAAAAAGCATCTGCTAAATAATGCTGAACGCTTCGTGAGTATAGGCGCCAGTGTAATCTGATCACAAATTAACTTAATTGAAAGCAGAATAACCTCCTCCTGAAGATATGTTTACTTGCTCTTACCTGATCTCTTGGGAAAGTACCTGGCTGTGGTGCCTCCCAGTGCCAAGACAATGAGATCCCTGGAGTGAAGGGAGTGAAGGAAGGAATATTTTGAACAGTACGTGGATAACCTGAAGTTACAAAACAGTCATGTGTAGGTGAAGTTCTCTAGGACACCACTAACAGGTGCTGTCACTGGCTCCCAGATGACAGGATTCTCATCTGGCAGTGAGAGGTAGATGGACAAAGGCGACCAGTGGTGTTTCCACTAGCATCTAATGATATTCTGTTACAGTGCATAAATACCTGTGAGATTTTGACATGCAAAATATCAAACATGACAAATGCTGTCATCTGACTGTGGAGGTGGTGTGGCCATGGGATAGGAAATATGTCCTAAGTAAAACCAGTGGCAAAGTGTCAGGATGGGTTATCTTCCACCATGAATGATGTAGTGTATGCCCAAATTTCTTCCTTGTTACACGCAGTGACAAGAACAAGAGTGTACTGCATGTGGCACCCTGGATGGGGGGACAGTGCAGAGTCTCCTCTGGCTAAGGATGCATTTGAGATGCTCCTCAGTGAGGCTGCTTGCTGTAACATGAAAGCGTTATCAGAAAGATAAAGGATAGTAGTCATCTGTGTGGCAAACCTACAGCACAAAGCCTCCTGCAATACCCAGGTGCTGTTCAGCAGCAGAGAAGATACAGAAGGGCCTGTTCAAGGATTTCTCCTTCTTTCCCAGCATCCTGCAAAATCCCTCCTAATTTCTGCCTGATGCTCAAAGGGGTTTGGGATATCTCCTGCTATACAACAACAGGGAAGACAGAAAGGGGTCCTTTTCTCTACTAGGTTTAAGAGCAGAGCTGGGTCCCTCACCCCTGGCGACCCTAGCAAAGCAAGCAGGGACACCAAACGGGAAAGGCTTACTGGTAGGGTGGCTGAGGAGCACCTCCATGACCACCACCCTCTGTCATGGGAATGATACAGGGAGTCAGTAGGGCAACCCTGGGGTTATGTCCTCACTGAAAAGGGGCTGTCAGTCCCCACTAGCAGCCATCAGTACCCAGTTCCTCCACTGCCCGGTCAGGTGGGCATAATTGCCTAAGAGACACTGCTGTACTTGTGCCACAAGGGTGAACATGCAATGAGAAGGGCCATGGCCATTGCTTAATGGAGCATTTGCTCCACAAAGGAGGTCACATCAAGGCCTGGACACTGTTAAGGTGCTCCAGGATGCTGGGGTATTCCTGAAGACTAACGAGCAAGTCACCTTCTGTCCAGCTTTATGCCTACAGGCATTGAAATGATAGTGCAACAGTGGGGCTGCAGCTCCTAGAACTGAAGTTTTGATTATAGATATCAAAGACACCTAGAATACGGCATGGAGAAGTGAGTGCTGCCAGAGAACTGTGGGACAGAGGAAAAGGATGTGAGGCAACCAGGGGTACAACCTAAGCAGAGACAGTGTGCCAAAGCTTGGTGCCCCCAAGGCACATTCACATCATGGTGGAGCAGAGGCTGGCAATTACCCCCAGAAAAATATTCATCTGCTGCTTCGTGTTTTCACTACAAGTCCATTGTCATGTCTCAGCAAAATGTGGGCTGTGCCTCATCAAGGCAGAAATGTGTTTCTTCCTCCTTTCCTATTTTGATGTATTTCACTTCCATATAATCTCCAGAGGGATCATTTAGCCTGTTCAAACACCTTATTAAGGAAGGAGGGCATTGTTCTTTGAGCCTTTGTGCAGTACTGGAATGTGTCTCTTCCTGAGAGCCCCGTGCATGGCCAGGCCTTGATAAAGCAGCGCCTGCTTTTCTCTCATTGTTTCACATTGCCTTCGCCTTTCTTTTTCTAGCTCCATTTATCCGAATACTAATTTCTGTTTATAACAAGAAGCGGTTCCCGCACCTCCCCTTTGTCGCTTAATTGAAGGGAAACTGAGCAACAGGTGGATCTCAGGAAATATCATTAGTCCCTTTTGATTGTTTTTGGCACTTCTTTGAAAGAAAAGTTCGGCTCAATGCAACTGGCTATTTGCTGTTTCTAGGCTAATTGCTGCAGGACTCAAATGAGGAGCACATTCAAACATGTCTAATTTAAGGAAGGTGAGCTCTTCATCTGACTTCAGTGGGATTATTCAAAGACTCAGATTTACATGTGTGCTTAAGGACTTTGATGACGCTGAGCCATATATCCAAAGCCATAAAGGAAAATGAATCCCTTGAGTAGCACAGAAATACAGTTCATGTACAGAAACACAGCCAGCCATAAACCAGCATGTTCATGTTTATGTAAGGACTTCCTTTTAGCCTACTCTTTTGTTCAGAGAGAATAGAAACAATGTGGAAGGACAAAAGTGTTGTTGTGTGTTTTGTTTTGAGAGGTGCTTGTAAGGGAAGCCTGCAACTGGAAAAGAAAAGCTAACCTGGGAGACTGCTACATTGGCTCCTTGGCTAGCAAATCTGAGAAGTCCCCAAGAAGGGGGAAAGATGCTAAAGAAAACAAGCATGATCCTTCAGCATGTGGTTTTATCCCAGTAATTCCCAGTAGGACTGAAAAGGCAGAAGCTCATAGTGTGTTCCTTCTATCATTTTGTAGACAACACTCTGATTTTTGCTATTTTTAAAACTAGAACCCCAGGGGAATATTGCACCATTGAAAATCAGCCAAATGCATTAAAGAAGCTCTCCACCTGTTACAAGAATGCAGGCAAAGGGCTGGATGATGGCAGCTCCCAGTTAATGGTCAGCAGTCAGGATATTCCTTACATGTGATATACAGCAATTACAGACCAGCTGAAAATCCAATCTTGGGATGTGTTTTATAGTTCAGGGCTTGAACAACTAGGCAAATCAGATGAAGAGAGGTGGGAGTATCTGTTTTAATTTCAAGGGTGGAACAATAGAGACACAAAACCTGAGAATGTAGAAGGTCCTCTAAATTTTACTTGTCTAGTGATACTGAGCTCTCACCATTGTCATCTGAAATTTAGACTCGTCTTGTTCCTCTCTGCTGAGAAACTGCTTTGAAACTGCTCAGCACAGAAATTCTCTGACATGCAATGTGTCTCATGCTGTTTGGAGCAGGAGTAATCACAGGGTGTTGACAACAGCAGGGCAAGAGGTGGTACAGCAAAAACACACACACACTCAACTACAAAAGCTAGGAAAGCCAAGGATAAGGAAATCATGACTAAACAAGCAGTTCTTCCCTTGACATGGCTACAGGGGTGGGAAGTAGAAAAGCCCTGACTTTTCAGAGATGTCTTTATGGGTTTATAATTGTAAATACCCCCTTTTTAAAGGATGTATTTAGGAAGCAAAACTGTTCCCTTTTCATGAATGATCTGTTTTACAGGGCTTAAAAATATGTCAAGGTTTGCTGCAGTAAATCCTCCTCATGCTGTAACTGAGTAATGTAAGCAACTTGGGTTGCCGTTTAAACAATTCCCAGTGTGTGGCATGGCCAGTGCAGTTTGAAATGCCTCTGTCTATCTAAACAGAAACAGATGTTTGAACAGCAGAGCTGTGCATAAGTCATTCTTCAAACAGTAGATTAAAACATCTGTCAGGGCCATTGGATGGGACCCGACGAGCAGCAGCAATATCAGCTGGGCCTGCCAGTCACGTCTGCCTCTCCCTGGAGGTGGAAGGGAAAGGATGGGGGTGTTTCTTCTGATCTGAGCATCTCACAGCCTATTATTTTGCCTTATTTCTACAGTCATGCAAGTTATTAAGGACCTGGCTGTAGAGACTTGTGGATTAACACCTCTCTCAGCCCTGCCTCCTGTAACTGGGG